>NC_072376.2:163900000-164042500 GCF_028885625.2 Pongo pygmaeus | reverse complement strand
CCCACTGTACGTTTCACTGCATGCATCAGACTTTGAAAGGTTATATCTATTTCCTACCCTCATCGGTCCTTCCACTACACAGGCACTTAGAGTAACATGCATCGGTCCCTCCACTACACAGGCACGAATAACATGCAATCTCATTAACTTTGCTGGCACGTAATGGCATGTACTGGTAACTAAGACCCTGCATGGCCTCAAAGCTTAGTAGGAGCTCGCAGATTCCAGCGGGACCACGCACAGACGGGATTGACGGGTCCTGAATGGATAGAAGGGTGCTTTCCTCAACTCCTGCTGTCGCAGTGCCATCAAACACTCGCGGAATTGAGGCAGCCCATGAGCCCACAAAACTAACATTCCAGCCGAGTCACGGCGGCAAGCCGACTCAAACGCGACGCGCGCAAGGACCAGAAGGCCTGGGAAAGGCAGCCGACCTGCCGCTACTCAACACCCAGACCCTCCAGGCCGCGTTCCTGGGTGCACCAACCGGCCACGGACCGCACAATCCGACTGGAATCCTCGCCATCCGGCCTACGCCGCGATCTAGGACCAGCCCGCCGATTCCAGCAGACCCCCAAAAAGCAGGACGCCACGACAGTCGCCACTTACACTTTCTTCTTGGCTCCCTTTTTGCCGCCTTTCGTAAGGCGCTTGTTCTTGCCAACCGCCATGGTGCTGGTCAGAGAGCCAAAAGGGCGGAAGTGGGAGTCACGCGAGAACTTAGGCGTATGGGGCGGGGCGCGCCGTCTACGTGACCTTTCCCCTGTTATTCTTCCGGCCTCAAGAATTCCGCGACAGTAGAGAGTGCCACTCTTTCTACTGTGGTTGCGACAGCGCCGTCGTGTGTGGGGAGGCCGCGCGGCATGCCGCGGGCTCACTGGAGGCTGCGCTGTGTAGACCAAGGCTTCGGTGGCCTGACGTGCAGGCGTCTGGTTACCTGTGGTTTCTGTGGCTGTGACGTCGGGAAGTAAGTTTCTGTAAAACGAGACGCCCACTCAACATTGTTCAAAGCTGAACTCACCGTCTAACCCCTAAACCTGCTTTTTGAGAGTATTGGCTTTGGAGTCGGTCCGCGGATCTGATTCAAATGCCAGTTTCAACAGGGCTTTGCTTGAGACCGACCTCTCCATGCTTGTTTCCTCGTGCGTAAAATGGGGATGATAAAACGGTCGGCTTCATGAGGTTTCGTAGGGCTAAATGAGCATCACTCCAGAGATGCTAGCAACGTTCTGCTTGTTGATGTGGGTGCTGGTTCATCTCAGGTGTTGTTGCTTTGTGAACATTCACTAAGCTCTACGCTTATTTGTGTCCTTTTCTATATGTCTGTTATACATTGATTAAAAGGTTTTTTTAAAGTAGAGTGAGACCGAACTCGTTGGCTCACACCTGTAATCCCAGCACTTTGAGAGGCTGAGGCAGGGGAATCAGTTGAAGCCAGGAATTGGAGACTAGCCTGGGCCACACAGCCAGACCCCATGTCTACAAGAAAATGATAAAATTAGCAGGGCGTTGGCCGGGCGCGGTGGCTCACGCCTGCAATCCCAGCACTTTGGGAGGCTGAGGCGGGCGGATCGCCTGAGCTCAGGAGTTCGAGACCAGCCTGGCCAACATGGTGAAACCCCGTCTCTACTAAAAATACAAAAACTTAGCCGTGCGTGGTGGTGGGTACCTGTAATCCCAGCTACTCGGGAGGCTGAGGCACGAGAATCTGAGCTCAGGAGGCAGAAGTTGCAGTGAGCCGAGATCGCGCCATTGCCTGGCCAACAAGAGTGAAACTGCGTCAAAAAAAAAAAAAAAAGTGAGATCTCCAAATTTTTCCATTTTTGCAACTAATCCGACCCCCCCTCCCCCATTTTTTTTAACTGTAGGGGTTAACAGAGCACATCCTGGCAAGATGTGGCTGGCTAGCTCAAGTGTGCAACCCTCGGAAAGCATCTGGCCCATACAGGCTTGGTACTCAGCCAGTGGTGTGTTGAGTTCTCTTCTCTAACTTCCCCTCTGGCAGAAAACCCTGTGACCAAGCCAAAAACCAACCCTCACTTACAAGGCCCCCTGCAAGCTTTTAAACTTACAATCCCTTCCAGTCCTGCTAGCCTCCATCCGCTACCTCCCACTACACCCACCCCCCAAGACAACCTTCCTAAACCTCTAGTAGGGTCCTGAAATCTTTCAGTAATTCCATAAATCTCAGTTGCCTGGAGGATAAATTCAAAGTCTTAGTTTCATAATAGTATGAATGTACTTAACACTACTGAACTGTACACTTAAAAAAGGTTACGGTAGCCCTGCCAGGTGCCTCAGGCCTGTAGTTCCAGGTATTCGGAAGGCTGAGGCAGGAGGATCACTTGAGGCTAGGAGTTGGACTCCAGCCTGGGCAACATAGTGAGACCCCATATCTTTTTTAAAAAATGGTTAAGATGGTAAATTTGGCCAGGTGTTGTGGCTCATGCCTGTAATCCCAGCACTTTAAGAGGCCAAGGCAGGAGGTTTGCTTGAGCTCAGGAATTTGATACCAGCCTGGGCAACATTACAAGACCTCATCTCAACTAAAAATCAAAAAAAATTAGCCCGGCATGATAGCTCATGCCTGTAGTCCCAACTACTCGGAAGGCTGAGGTAGGAGGATCCCCAGCACTTTGGGAGGTCGAGGCAGATGGATCACTTGAGGCCAGGAGTTCGAGACCAGCCTGGACAACATGGTGAAACCCCATCTCTACTAAAAATACAAAAATTAGCTGGGCGTGGTGGTGCACACCTGTAGTTTCAGCTACTCGGGAGGCTGAGGCACAAGAATCGCTTGAACCTGGGAAGTGGAGGCTGCAGTGAGCCGAAATCACACCACTGCACTCCAGCCTGGGCTGGACAGAGTGAAACTCCGTCTAAAAAATATATATGTATATATATTATGGGCCCCCATTCTGCCTACTCCAGCATAAAAACCAAACTTACCTTCTTCCTGGTCTGATTCCTCTTTCTGCCCAAGAGTGAAAGCCACAGGGAGAGGCCTTAATGAAGTCAGCTGCATCTAATTTATTTTAGCAGCACCAGCACCTAAGGGATTTGTCAGAGGTCTGTATTTCAATCCTCAACTTTGTTTTGTAGTAAAAGCTTTAAAAATTTTCTATTAATATTTTCCTGACCCTTTACATTAAATGGTGCAATCAGCAGTTTTAATGTAATTGTGTTGAATAAAAGTTAGGGGGTGTGAAATTAGTTTATTGGGTCTCAACCATCATTTAATGTTTTCAGATAGAATAAAATGGAACAGGCCAGGCACGGTGGTTCACGCCTCAGCATTTTGGGAGGCTGAGACGAGTGAATCTTTTGAACTCAAGGGTTGCAGACCAGCCTGGACAACATGGCAAAAAACCTGTCTCTACAAAAAATACAAAAATTAGTCAGGCGTGGTGGTGACTTGTGGTCCCAGCTACTTAGGAGGCTAGGTGGGAGGATCGCCTGAGCCCGGGAGGTTGAGGCAGCAGTGAGCCATGATGGCACCACTAAGTGAGACCCTGTCTCTAAAAAAATAATAATAAAATGGAACAGAAAAATGTCAGAATACATCAAACCTAGTAAGGTGTCAATATTGTTTCATTGGCTGGGCATGGTGGCTCACGCCTGTAATCCCAGCACTTTGGGAGGCTGAGATGGGGGGGGTCACCTGAGGTCAGGAGTTGGAGACCAGCCTGGCCAACATGGTGAAACCCCATCTCTACTAAAAATACAAAAATTATCCAGGCATGGCGATGGGCACCTGTAATCCCAGCTACTTGGGAGGCTGAGGCAGGAGAACCACTGGAACCTGGGAGGCACAGGTTGCAGTGAGCCGAGATTGTGCCACTGCACTCCAGCCTGGGTGACAGAGCGAGATTCCATCTAAAAAAAAAAAAAAAAGTACAGTATTATAATCTTGTGGGATACTGGTATTGACCGGATACATAATTGTAGTAGACATTCAGTAAATTTAACTTTCCTTTTCTCTGTTCCCCAAAATAAATATAAGATTTATTATCTAGCTTTCTCTCCACTACCCACTGACATTTATATCAACATCTCCCTGTCCTCAACCTTGTGATAACTTTATGCCGCGTGTTGCTCTTGTTGGGGTCATTTCCCATCCTTGCCTCCCCTGCAGAGTTTGTTGTGATTCCCAGATAGGAAGAAAGAACTTGTTCCTGGATATAAAGCAAGAGGATTGAGAACAAAAGCTGAGATTAAATCTGTACATGGTGGTATTAGTGTCATTATAAAAGTACAGAGGTACAACCAAACTGGATTCCTTCATACCATTGCTGTTCCTAAGAGCGGCACACGTCTAGGGCAGGGGCACTCCCTTTGCTTCACTATCCACACTGCCATCATTGTTGCTGTTTTAACATGGGAATTGAAACCACTGCACTCCAGTGTGGGTGACAGAGAAACTCCATCTCAGAAAAAAAAAAAAAAAAAAAAAAAAAACACTTTGCTCATACTCTAAAAGCACAAGTGCTGGAACTTTCCTTCTAGTCAGCAACATTTCACAAAGTGAAAATCTGGGGCTAGAATCTAGAATCTAGTACAATCACTATTTGGTATCATGTAGGTCTAGGTTCAATCCCATCTCATCACATAGTAGTTTTTTTGGTTGTCATTTCTGTTTTTAAAGATTTACTTTAGGTTCAGGGGTACATGGGCAGTTTTGTTATATTGGTAAACTCGTGTCATGGGGGTTTGTTGTATAGTTTATTTTATCACCCAGGTACTAAGCCTAATACCCACTAGTTATTTTTTCTGATCCTCTCCTTCCTTCCACCCTCCACCCTCCATTCTCAAGCAGGCTCCAGTGTCTTGTGTTCTCCTCTTTGTGTCCATGTGTTCTCATTATTTAGGTCCCACTTATACACTTATAAGTGAGAAAATAGTATTTGGTTTTCTGTTCCTGTGTTAGTTTGCTACAGATAATGGCCTCAAGCTCCATTCTTGTTCCTGCAAAAGACATGATCTTGTTCTTTTTTTACGGCTGTGTAGTAGTCCATGGTGTGTATATACTACATTTTCCTTATCCAGTCTGCCATTGATGGGCATTTAGGTTGATTCCATGTCTTTGCTATTATCACGTAGCAGTTTGACTTCAGAAAAATTTTTAATCTTTCTGAACTTGTTTTCTCATTACCATATTAGTTCAGTTCAAGGCTGCTGTGTTGAACAAGTCCAGAAGAGCCACTCACATAGATTGCACAGGGAGTTACACAACAACTTGGTTCAGAAGCTGTAACAGAGACTTAAATAACAGTGGCATAAACAAAGTAGAAGTTCGCCAGGTGCAGTGGCTCACGCCTGTAATCCCAGCACTTTGAGAGGCCGAGGCGGGCAGATCATGAGGTCAGGAATTTGAGACCAGCCTGGCCAACATGGTGAAACCCCATCTCTACTAAAAATACAAAAATTGCCTGGGCGTGGTGGCAGGCACCTGTAGTCCCAGCTACTCGGTAGGCTGAGGCAAGAGAATCGCTTGAACCCAGGAGGCGGCGGTTGCAGTGAGCTGAGATAGCGCTGTTGCACTCCAGCCTGGGGTGACAGGGGGAGACTCTGTCTCAGAAAAAAAAAAAAAAACAAGGTAGAAGTTATTTCTCACTTATGTGACAGTCCAAGTGGATGCAGTCCAGGGCTGATGATGTGTATGCCCCATAGTGTTGGTTACCTAGGTGTCAGTGATTTCATCAGTGCTATTACTCTGCTATCCATACTGTGCTGTCATCCATGTGGTCTGGAATGAAAAGTCAGCATTTACGCTGGGCGTGCAGTGGCTCGTATCTGTAATTCTAGCACTTTGGGAGGCCAAGGCAGGAGGATTGCTTGAGCCCCAGAGTTCAAGGCTGGAGGGAGCTGTGATTGTACCACTGCACTCCAGCCTTGTTGACTTGTCTCTAAAAAATAGAAAGAAAAGTCAACATTTAGTCCAGCAGAGAGAGGGAGAAGCAAAGAGGAGGGCACATTCCTTTCCTTACACAATCCCATCCACAAGTTACACACATCCATTCTGCTCATGTCACTTTCCTGTGTCCCTAGCTACAAGATAGGCTGAGAAATGTAATCATAGAACTTAGCAGAAGAGCCATGTGCCCACCAAATATTCTGTTACTTTCCAAGAAGGCAAGAACAGATATTTAGGAACAATTATTATCTGTCTCCCTTACTTATAAGGTTTTTTGTGAAAATTAAATGCATAGCAAAATATCTGGCATAAAGTAGGCACTCAAAAAAAGTTGCTTCCTTTCATTTTTTTCCCATTCTTCTTACCCTCACCCTTTTACCAAAAAAGACAACTTATTTCCAACATTTGTTGATTAACAATCCATTTACAACAGATCAATAACAATTGTTTAGAGTGAATTTTTTTTCTTTTTCTTTTTCTTTATTTTTTTACCTTATCGAGACAGTGTCTCGCTCTGTTGCCCAGGGTGGAGTGCAGTGCTTACTGCAACCTCTGCCTACTGCAACCTCCCACCTGGGTTTAAGTGATTCTCATTCCTCAGGCTCCCAAGTATCTGGGACTACAGGCGCGCGCCACCGTGCCCAGATAAGTTTTTTGTATTTTTAGTAGAGGCAGAGTTTCACCATGTTGGCCAGGCTGGTCTTGAACTCCTGACCTCAGGTGATCCACCCATCCCGGCCTCCCAAAGTGCTGGGATTACAGGTGTGAGCCACCATCTCCAACCAATTTTTTTTTCTTAACTGGCTAATCGCAAAGTTCATACATCTGTAAAACTGTGGAATACATTGCGTGAAAGTTTCTGAATATAAACCAAAAATAAAATTCTAAGCCCCCAACCAACTGAACGGACTCCTCGTGTCGGCCAAGAGCATTCCAAAGTAAACCTAAAACACTAGTTCAGGCCATGATGGGTCAGACATGCCTCATTATACCCTCCTCCCCTTGGAATTCAGGTACAACTGACCAGCATTAACATTGACAGAGACCTTAAGACTGACAAAGCCAACTCTTGTGGCAAGAAGATACCAACATGACAGATAGTGGGCCCTGAAAGAAATAAAATATTCTATCCCAAAATATATACTTTGGGGGATATGCTGGGGATTGGGAGGGGAGACAGGGTCCCACTCTATTGCCCAGGCTGGGGTGCAGTGACCTGATCTCAGCTCACTGCAGCCTCAATCGTCCTGGCTGAAGCAATCTTCCCACCTCAGCTTCTCAAGTAGCTGGGACTACAGGCATGTGCCATCAGGTCTGGCTAATTTTTTGGTATTTTTTCTAGAGACAGGGTTTCGCCGTGTTGCCCAGGCTGGTCTTGAATTCCTGGGCTCAAGCAATTTGTCAGCCTCGGCCTCCCAAAGTTCTTGGGATTACTGACATGAGCCACCACGCCTGACCCCAAAATATATTTCTTTGACATATTTTTAAATGACCTTGAAAAGCTGTCTCTTGTGGAGAAAAAGCTACATTCTGTAGAGAATCCCCTTCCCTCTCCAGGTCTTTTTCCTCATCCAGGAGCGAATTAAGTCTGGCACCTTAATTAAGTCTGGCACCTTTTCATGTCTCATAAGAATCATTTACAATCTATTCTCTCTAAGCCTGCTACCTGGAGGCTTCATCTGCATAGTAAGAACTTTGGTCTCCACAACTCCTTATCTTAACGCAGACACTCCCTTCTATTGATTCTAGGTCTTTAGATAAACTCTTTCAACCTATTGCCAATCTGAAAATCTCTGAATCCATCTGTGACCTGGAAGCCCCTCCACCAGACCTGACTTCAAGTTGTCCTGTCTTTCCTGACCAACGTACATCTTTGTGTATTTTTGCTTTTTGTTTTTTTGTGTTTTTTTTTGAGACGGGGAGTTTCGCTCTTGTGTCCCAGGCTGGAGTGCAATGGCGCGATCTCAGCTCACCGCAACCTCTGCCTCCCGGGTTCAAGCGATTTTCCTGCCTCAGGCTCCCGAGATGCTGGGATTACAGGCACCCACCACCACCACCTGGCTAATTTTTGCATTTTTAGTAGGGACGGAGTTTCACCATATTGGCCAGGCTGGTCTATAACTCCTGACCTCAGGTGATCCACCTGCCTTGGCCTCCCAAAGTGCTGGGATTACAGGCGTGAGCCACTGCACCTGGGTTATACATCTTACATGTATTGATTGATTGATGTCCTGTGTCCCCCTAAAATGTGTAAAACCAAGCTGTAGCCTGACCATGTTGGGCACAGGTTCTCAGGATCTCCAGGGCTGTGTCATGGCCCATGGCCACTCATATTTGGCTCAGAGTAAATCTCTTGAAATATTTTGCAGAGTTTGACTCTTTTCATCGACATGCAGAAATTAAACGCTTGGAAAATAGAATAAGCAGTAAGAACCTTGAATGTGCTGATTTCGATCAGAAGCTTGGGTTATAAAAACTGAGTAAGATAAATTCCAGCACTTTGGGAGGCCGAGGTGGGCAGATCACGAGGTCAGGAGACCGAGACCAGCCTGGCCAACATGGTGAAACCCCATCTCTACTAAAAATACAAAAATTAGCTGGGTGTGGTGGCGCGCGCCTGTAGTCCCAGCTACTCCGGAGGCTGAGGCACAAGAATCACTTGAACCCAGGTGGCAGAGGTTGCAGTGAGCCAAGATCGTGCCACTGCACTCCAGCCTGGCAACAGAGCAAGACTCTGTCTCAAAAAAAAAAACCACACAAAAAATCTGAGTAAGATAATGGAAATTGTAATAAGCAAATATATGTGAGCAGTCCAGAAGACCCCAACGTAGTCAGGGGCCAAATGACTGTGAGAGTCACCTCGATCTGTCATTTATCTTCCCCTAGATTAAAGGGAAGAAAGGATCTTGTTTCTGGAGGGAATTCAGTCTGGTCCTGGAGTGCAAATATTTTTGACTGAGGACAGAAAGTAGACCCCAAGGGTCAGAAGTAGAGAAAGGTACTTTTGACAAGATGAGTTGGAGAAGGATAATTTTAAAGAAAATGAATTCATTCACTCACTCATTTATGTATTCATTCATTAGTGCTAGGTACTGTGATGTGGGTGTGAGAGGGAACAGGCTCTATCCTTGGGGATCTTGTGGTCTGGAATCTAAGGATATTGAGTAATGTGGGTCTCTGTTTTCTTACACACTCTCATATCCATATATGGATTGTACTCAGTGATACCTTCACATGGTATACTAAAACAGCAATGTCCTCTACACACTACCATCAAGTCCATGTCAAGTCAAATTACAAAGCTTTCTTTTTTTTTTTTTTCTTTTTGAGATGGAGTTTCGCTTTTGTTGCCCAGGCTGGAGTGCAGTGGCATGATCTCGCCTCACAGTAACCTCTGCCTCCCAGGTTCAAGCGATTCTCCTGCCTCAGCCTCCCGAGTAGCTGGGATTACAGGCATGCGCCACCATGCCCGGCTAATTTTGTATTTTTAATAGAGACGGCGGTTTCTGCATGTTAGGCTGGTCTCGAACTCCTGACCTCAGGTGATCCACCTGCCTCGGCCTCCCAAAGTGCTGGGATAACAGGCATGAGCCACCGCGCCTGGCAAATTACAAAGCTTTCAAAAGATTCACTCATTTTGTTTAAACTTTTTATTTTGTTTTATTTTTTTTGAGACAGGGTCTTGGTCTGTTGCCCAGGCTGGAGTGCAGTGATGCCATCACGGCTCACTGCAGTCTCGACCTCCTGGGCTCACAGGTGATCCTCATAGTAACCTCTGCCTCCTGGATTCAAGCGATCCTCCTTCCTCAGCATCCTGGGTAGCTGGGACTACAGGCACGCACCACCATATGCCTGGCTAATTTTTTGTATCTTTTTGGGGAGACCAGCTTTCACCATGTTGCCCAGGCTGCTAAATTTTGATCAGAATAAATATCCATACATATGCTTCCTACCCTCTGTTCCCAAAATCTGTATTGGAAATAGGGATCTCCTCTTAAATAGCATGGAGATCCTCTTTGCTTCCTTTCCTATGGAAATAGCATTCATTGCGTATATGCAATGGTATTCACTATAATAAGATTTTTACTGGCTGGAAGTGGGACTCACACCTGTAATCCCAGCAGTTTGAGAGGCCAAGGTAGGTGGATGACTTGAGGTTGGGAGTTTGAGACCAGCCTCACCAACATAGTGAAAACCCGAGTCTACTAAAATAAAAAAAAAATACAAAAAATACAAAAATTAGCCAGGTGTGGTGGCGAGCGCCTATATATAGTCCCAGCTACTCAGGAGGCTAAGGCACGAGAATTCCTTGAACCTGGGAGGTAGAGGTTGCAGTGAGCGGAGATCACGTCACTGCACACTGCACACCAGCCTGGGCAATAGAGGAAGACTCCATCTCAACAATAAATAATTTTTATTTATAAATCAATATTTATTTATTCAATAGTATTATTAACTATTAACTATTGAATAAATAAATATCAGATTTATAAGTGCATAGTGACCCTTATCCTCTCAGTATTACCTTTGTATTGAGATATTCTCAAAAGCTCTGAGACTATGTAATTTGTAATTAATTGACATGACTTCAATTCCAGCTTCCTCATCAAATAGTTTTGTCATCACAGGCAAGTCACTTAATCCCTCTGTGTTTTAGGTCCCTGTAAAATGGAGGTAGTAATGCCTGTCCTACCCACCTCAAAGGATTATTGGCATTCTCTCAGTAAAATAAAAAATACATAGAATGGTGATTTTTTTTCAGTTATTTTTATTTTTTTTATTATTATTTTTAAGACAGAGTCTCGCTCTGTTGCTTAGGCTGGAGTGCAGTGGTGCAGTCTCAGCTCACTGCAGCCTTTACCTCCCAGGCTCAAGTGATTCTCCTGCCTCAGCTTCCCCAGTAGCTGGGACTACAGGTGCATGTCACCATGCCCAGCCAATTTTTTTTTTTTTTAAGATGGAGTCTCACTCTGTCGCCAGGCTGGAGTGCAGTGGCGTGATCTCAGCTCACTGCAACCTCCGACTCCCTAGTTCAAGGGGTTCTTCTGCCTCAGCCTCCCGAGTAGCTGGGATTACAGGCACGTGCCACCACACCCAGCTAATTTTTTATATTTTTAGTAGAGACGGGGTTTCACCATGTTGGCCAGGATGGTCTTGATCTCCTAACCTCATGATCTGCCCGCCTCGACCTCCCAAAGTGCTGGGATTACAGGCATGAGCTACTGTACCCGGCCTTTTTGTATTTTTATTAGAGACAGGGTTTCACCATGATGGCCAGGCTGGTCTCGAACTCCTGACCTCAGGTGGTCTGCCTGCCTCGGCCCCCCAAAGGGCTGGTATTACAGGCGTGAGCCACCACGCCCGGCCTTTTCAGTGATTTTTTAAAACATTGCTATCATTGCAGGCTTTGAACATACACCAGCATTCAGGGTGGTATGTCAAATAATTTTTCTGAGTACCTTGAAAAATGATCTCATACTGAATTTCTCTTTTTCTTGGAAATACCGTGCAACCTCATTTTTCTATTCCTATTCCTGTTTGTGCATTTTTCCTTCCCAATAATTGCTAAAATGAGTAGTTTAAGTAATTTAAGCCTCTGGTAGTTACAATAAAATAATGAGAAAACAGGTAGAAGCTTTCGTTATATTATGGTGTGATAGGAAATTAAAATAAATCTTGGGACCCCAAAATCACTAAGTCAAAGGGAAAAGTCAAGCTGGGAACTACTTGAAAACCTGATTTTCATTCTTTTTATTTTCATTTTTAAAAATTTTTGACAGTCTTGCTCTGTCGCTCAGGCTGGAGTACAGTGGTGCAATCTCTGCTCATTACAACCTCCGCCTTCTGGGTTCAAGGGATCCTCCTGCCTCAACCTCCCAAGTAGCTGGGACTATAGGCACATGCCACCACACCTAGTTAATTTTTGTATCTTTAGTAGGACGAGGTTTCTCCGTGTTGGCCAGGCTGGTCTTGAACTCCTGACTTCAGGTGATCCACCGGCCTCAGCCTCCCAAAGTGTTAGAATTACAGGCATGAGCCACCCCGCCCAGCCCCTGCCTTTCATTCTATTCCTTAAAAAAAATAATAGCTACTAAGATTAAAAAGCTACATACCACCCTCACAGGGAATTCCTTGTGGACAAAGGACAGACAGAACTCAAAGTCATCCCTTTGCTCACTGAGATAAATGCATATCTGATTGCCTCCTTTGGAAAGGCTAATCAGAAACTCAAAAGAATGCAACCATTTGTCTCTTAACATCTATGACCTGGAAGCCTCCTGCCCACTTTGAGTTGTCCTACCTTTCCGGACGGAATCAATGTCTATCTTACACATATTGATTGATGTCTCATGTCTCCCTAAAATGTATAAAACCAAGCTGTGCCCCAACCACCTTGGGCACATGTCATCAGGACTTTCTGATGCTGTGTCAAGGACGCGCGTCCTTAACTTGGACAAAATAAACTTCCTAAATTGACTGAGACCTGCCTCAGATATTTGGGGTTCACAATGACAATGGGAAAGAAAACATCGTGGAAATCCTGACCTAGTAGTGTAACTGCCCGATGGCTTTCACCTTGACTACTGTCGAGATCTAGACAGAGCCGATTCATCAAGACAGGAGAATTGCAATAGAGAAAGAGTAATGCACACAGAGCCGGCTGTGCGGGAGACCAGGGTTTTATTATTACTCAAATCAGTGTCCCCGAGCATTCCAGCATTCAAGCATTCAGGAACCAGAGTCTTTAAGGACAACTTGGTGGGTAGGGGGAATCCAGTGAGCCGGGAGTTCTGATTGGTCAGAGATGAAATCATGGGGAGTCGAAGCTGTCTTCTGTTCCTGGGTGGAGGCCGCAAGATCAGATGAGCCAGTTTATCCATCTGGGTAGTGTCAGCTGATCCATCAAGAGCAGGGTCTTCAAAATATCTCAAGCGCTGATTTTAGGAGCAGTTTAGGGAGGGTCAGAATCTTGTAGTCTCCGGCTGCATGAATCCTAAACCGTAATTTTTAATCTT
Organism: Pongo pygmaeus; assembly: GCF_028885625.2. NCBI lineage: Eukaryota > Metazoa > Chordata > Mammalia > Primates > Hominidae > Pongo > Pongo pygmaeus. The sequence continues at coordinate 164,029,570 of NC_072376.2, read as the reverse complement.
GTGGCTAATGTTAGTCCTACAAAGGCAATCCAGGCAAGAAGGAGAAGTGCTTTGGGAAAGGGCCATTACTGTCTTTGTTTGTTTTGTTTTGTTTTGTTTTGTCTCGCTCTGTCGCCCAGGCTGGTTGGAGTGCAGTGGCGCTATCTCAGCTTAACGCAACCTCTGACTCCCTGGTTCAAGCAATTCTCCTGCCTCAGCCTCCTGAGTAGCTAGGATTACAGGCACCCGTCACCACGCCCAGCTAATTTTTTATTTTTAGTAGAGACCGGGCTTCACCGTGTTGGCCAGGATGGTCTAGATCTACTGACCTCGTAATCCGCCCACCTCAGCCTCCCAAAGTGCTGGGATTACAGGGGTGAGCCACCATGCCTGGCCTCTGTCTTTGTTTTAAACTGTAAACTAAGTTTCTCCCAAAGTTAGTTCAGCCTACGCCCAGGAATGAACAAGGATAACTTGGAGGTTAGAAGCAAGATGGAGTCAGTTAAGTTAGATCTCTTTCACTGTCTCAGTCATAATTTTGCAAAGGTGGTTTCAGTAGTAGAATTATTTACATGATCTCATTTACTCTCTTTTAGTCCTCACGACACTGCTGCAGGGGAGGATTAGTGTGGAGCTAGAATTCAAACCCAAATTTGACCTCAAAGATTAACTTTTTTTTTTTTTTTTTGAGATGGAGTCTCACTTTGTTGCCCAGGCTGGAGTGCAATGGTGCGATCTCGGCTCGCTGCAACCTCCTCCTGGTTTCAAGTAATTCTCCTGCCTCAGCCTCCTGAGTAGCTGGGATTACAGGCACCCACCACCGTGCTCAGCTAATTTTTGTATTTTTAGTAGAGACCAGGGTTTTGCCATGTTGGCCAGGATGGTCTTGAACTCCTGACCTCAGGTGATCTGCCCGCCTTGGCCTCCCAAAGTGCTGGGATTACAGGAGTCAGCCACCGTACCCGACCGAAGATTAACCTTTTCATCTAACAAATTCTCGGGTGGTGCCAATGCTGCTAGTCTGGGGTCCCCATTACGTGAACCACTGGGCAAAACTCTGCGGTATTTATTCTCCAGTACCTGTGTTCCGTGTTATTTTATGTGATTATGAGTCAGGTGTGGCCACAGGGGGAGATAAAGGAGATGCACAGGAAAATAGATAATTATACTTACAGGTCCTGAAGAGGGGGTCACTGCATACCATGCAGGGTCACAGGGGAAGCACCAGGTTTGGGTCAGGTGGCAGAAGCTAGAATTGGGTTTGAATTGTAGCTTGGGAAACCAAGGCTAGAGCCTTTATTGGGATTTTGTAGAAAGGCAGGGCAGGGCAGGGTAAATGGTTAAGGCCTGGTGCATGGGTATAAATAGAGGCCATGGGGCTTTGGATTGGTTAGTTTGCATATAGAAAGCATGCTCTCAGCTGAGTTCTTTGCTATCTTTAACTGGCACCAGCCTGGGCAACATGGCAAAACACCATCTCTACAAAACCATAAAAATTGGCTGGGCTTGGTGTCTCATGCCGGTAATCCTAGCACTTTGGGAGGCTGAGGCAAGTGAATCACCTGAGGTCAAGAGTTCGAGACCAACTTGGCCAATATGGCAACCCCCCTCTACTAAAAATGCAAAAATTAGCCAGGCATGGTGGTGCATACCTGTAATTCCAGCTACTCAGGAGTCTGAGGCAGGAGAATCTCCTGAACCCCTGGGGGCAGAGGTCGCAGTGAGCCGAGATAGCGCCACTGAACTCCAGCGTGGGCGACAGAGTGAAACTCTGTCTCAAAGATTAAAAAAAAAAAATTAGCCAGCCTTGGTGATGTGCACCTGTAGTCCCTGCTACTTGGGAGGTTGAGTTGGAAGGATAGCTTGAGCCTGGGAGTTTGAGGCTGCAGTGAGCCATGATCACACAACTGCACTCCAGCCAGGGTGACTTTGTGAGCTTGTCTCAAAAAAGTAAAATAAAATAAATAATTGGGATTGAACACAGTAGCGCATGCCTGTAATCCCAGCACTTTGGGAGGCTGAGACAGGCAGATCACTTGAAGTCAGGAGTTTGAGACCAGCCTAGCCAACATGGTGAGACACTGACTCTACTAAAAATACAAAAATTAGCCAGTCCTGGTCCCATGCACCTGTAATCCCAGCTACTCGGGAGGCTGAAGCACAAGAATCAATTGAATCCAGGAGGTGGTGGTTGCAGGTGGGAGCCGAGATGGCACCATTGCACTCCAGCCTGGGCAACAGTGAGACTTTGTCTTTTTGTTTAAAAAAAAAAAAAAAGCCGGGCACAGTGGTGGCTCACGCCTGTAATCCCAGCACTTAGGAGGCTAAGGCAGGTGGATCACCTGACATCAGGAGTTCAAGACCGGCCTGGCCAAGATGGTGAAACCCCATCTCTACTAAAAATACAAAAAATTAGCCAGGTGTGGTGGTGGGCGCCAGTAATCCCAGCTGCTCAGGAGGCTGAGGCAGGAAAATCCCTTTAAAAACTCAGGAGGTGGAGGTTGCAGTGAGCCTAGATTGCGCCATTGTACTCTAGCCTGGGCAACAAGAGTGAAACGCTGTCTCAAAAAAAAAAAAAAAAAAATTGGCTAGCCCTGGCATGGGCAATCACCCTAGACAGAAAAGTTTTTTCAGATATCACAACATCATTATATACAGAAAATAAAAAATGGCCAGGCGCGGGGCCTCACACCTGTAATCCTGGCACTTTGCGAGGCCAAGACGGGCAGATCACCTGAGGTCAGGAGTTCAAGACCAGCCTGGCTAACTGGTGAAACCCTGTCTCTACAAAAATACAAAAATTAGCTGGGCAAGATGGTGGGTGCCTGTAATCCCAGCTACTCAGGAGGCTGAGGCCAGAGAATCGCTTGAACCCAGGAGGTGGAGGTTGCGGCGAGCAGTGAGCTGAGATGTGCCATCGCACTCCAGCCTGGGCAACAGAGCAAGACTCCATCTTGAAAAAAAAAGTAAAAATAAAAAATATATACTATATTGTCTATAATACTGGGCCGGAGGCAGTGGCTCACACCTGTATTCTCAGCACTTTGGGAGGCTGAGGTGGGTGGATCACCTGAGGTCAGGAGTTCGAGACCAGCCTGGCCAACACAGTGAAACCCTGTCTCTATTAAAAATACAGAAATTAGCTGGGCGTGGTGGTGGGCACCTGTAATACCAGCTACTCGGGAGGCTGAGGCAGGTGAATCACTTGAACCCAGGAGGTGGAGGTTGCAGTGAGCTGAGATTATGCCACTGCACTCCAGCCTGGGCAACAGAGCTAGACTCTGTCTCAAAAAAAAAAAGTAAGAGCACTGAAAAGTAAGAGTTACAGACCAAGACCCTGACAGTACCAAAAAAAAAAAAAATTTTGACAGGCCTAGTGGTGCATGACTGTAGTCCCAGCTACTAGGGAGACAAAAGTAGGAATATTATTTGAATCCAGTTCAAGGATAGTGTGGGCAACATAGCAATACCCCTTCTCTTTAAAATGAATATATAGGCCAGTCGTGGTGGCTTGCACCTGCAATCCCAGCACTTTGGAAAGCCGAGGTGGGTGTCGCCTGAGGTCAGGAGTTCGAGACCAGCCAGCCTGGCCAATATGGCAAAACCCAGTCTCTACTAAAAATACAAAAATTAGCCAGGCGTGGTGGCGTGTGCCTGTAATCCCAGCTACTCAGGAGGCTAAGACAGGAGAGCCAAGATTTCACCACTGCACTCTAGTCTGGGCAACAGGGTGATACTCCGTCTCAAATAAATAAATATAAATTAATTAATTAAATAAAATAAATAAGAGAAACAGAAAACACATGAGACATAATAGAAAACAAAAATGTAAAATGGCAGATGTAAATGTAATCCAATAACACTGAGTGTGAATAAATTAACCAATCCAATTAAAAGGCAGAGCTTGGCCAGGCGTGGTGGTTCACACCTATAATCCCAGCACTGTGGGAGGCCGAGATGGGCAGATCGATCGATCCCAGGAGTTCAAGACCAGCCTGGGCAACATGGCAAAACACTGTCTCTACCAAAAATACAAAAAATTAGGTGGGTGTGGTGACACATGCCTGTGGTCCCAGCTACTCAGGAGGCTGAGGTGGGAGGATTGCTTGAGCCCAGGAGATGGAGGTTTTAGTGAGCCAAAATTGTGCCAATGCACTCCATCCTGGGTAACAGAGTGAGACCTCATCTCAAAAAAAATAATAATAATAAAAGAAAAGAAAGAAAAAAATTGCAACTATGACTAATTTGGATCTATCCCAAGAACATGAAGTTGGTTTAATATCTGAAAATCAGTAAGTGTAATGCATCATATCAAATGCATTGACAAAACTCAGCATTCTTTCATATAAAAACCCCTAAACTGGGAATAGAAGAGAACTTCCCTAATCTAATAAAGAGCATCTATGAAAAACTCACACCTAACAGTATACTTAATGGTAAAAATGGGATGACTTTTCCCTAAGATCTGAAAAAGGGAAATGGGGAGAAGTTAGTCAAAGAGTACAAACTTTCTTTCTTTCTTTTTTTTTTTTTTGATACAGAGTTTTGCTTTTGTTACCCAGGCTGGAGTACAATGGTACAATCTCGGCTCACTGCAACCGCCGCCTCCCAGGTTCAAGCGCTTCTCCTGCCTCAGTCTCCTGAGTAGCTGGATTATAGGCACCCACCACCATGCCCAGCTACATTTTTGTATTTTTAGTAGAGATGGGGTTTCACCATGTTGGCAAGGCTGGTCTTGAACTCCTGACCTAGGTGATCCTCACCACCTGCCCCACAGCCTCCCAAAGTGCTGGGATTACAGGCGTGAGCCACCATGCCCAGCCAAGTACAAACTTTCAATTATAAAAATAAATAAATTCTGAAGAGCTAATGTACAGCATGGTGACTATAGTTAATACTGTATTGTATACTTGAAATTTGCTAACAGAGGAATTTTTTTTTTTTTTAGACTGAGTCTCACACTGTCACCCAGTCTGGAGTGCAGTGGCGCGATCTTGGCTCACTGCAACCTCCACTTCCCAGGTTCAAGCGATTCTCCTGCCTCAGCCTCCCAAGCAGCTGGTATTACAGGTGCCTGCCACCACGCCCAGCTAATTTTTTGTATTTTTAATAGAGATGGGGTTTTACTATGTTGGCCAGGCCGGTCTCAAACTCCCAACCTTGTGATCCACCTGCCTCGGCCCCCCAAAGTGCTGGGATTACAGGCGTGAGCCACCATGCCTGGCCGTAAATCTTTTTTTATTTTCTGTTTTTTAGTCCTGATCATGGCAAGGACAAGAGAGTAAATCTTAAGTGTCCTCACCGCCCCTCCCCCCGCCCCCACACACATACAGCTATGTAAGGTGATGGATGTGTTTGTTAACTTGATAGTGGCAATTGTTTCACATATATGTATACTTAAATGATCATGTTGTACACCTTGAAAATATATATAATTTTTATTTGTCAATTATACTTCAAACGAGACGATGATGTCTACTCTCACTACTTCCTCAACATTATATTGGAGGTTCTAGCCAGGGAAATAAGGCAAGAAAAAAAAATAGGGATCCAGATTGGAAATGAAGAAGTACATCTACCTTTATTCACAGTTGACATGATTTTATATACAGAAAGTCAGATTGAGCTCAGTGGCTCATGCCTGTAATCCCAGCACTTTGGGAGGCTAAGGTGGGAGGATCATTTAAGGTCAGGAGTTGGAGACCAATCTGGCCAACATGGTGAAACCACATCGCTACTAAAAATACAAAAAATTAGCTGGGCGTGGTGGTGTGTGCCTGTAATCCCAGCTACTCAGGAGGCCGAGGCATGAGAATTGCTTGAACCTGGGGAGGCGGAGGTTGCAGTGAGCCGAGATCACACCACTGCACTCCAGCCTGGGTGACAGAGGCTGGGTGACCCTGTCTCCAAAAAAAAAAAAAAAAAAGGAAAGAAAATAAAAAATACACAATAAAAACTATTAGAGTTCATAAACCACTGCAGCAAGCTTGCAGGACACAAAATCAATATACAAAAGTCAACTATTTCTATACACTAGCAATGAACAATCAGAAAATAAAATTAAGAAATAATTCTATTTACAATAGCATAAAAATAAGATACTTAGGAATAAGTTTAATAAATGAAGTGCAAAATATGTAGATAAACAGAAATAAACCCATGTGTATGTGATCAACTGATTTTTTTTTTTTTTTTTTTTGAGATGGAGTCTCCCTGTGTCACCCAGGCTTGGGTGCAATGGCGCAATCTCGGCTCACTGCAACCTCTACCTCCCAGGTTCAAGCAATTCTCCTGCCTCAGCTTCCTGAGTAGCTGGGATTACAGGTGCGTGCCACCATGCCCGGCTAATTTTTTGTGTTTGTAGTAGAGACGGGTTTTCACCAAGTTGGTCAGGCTCGTCTTGAACTCCTGACCTCATGATTTGCCCTCCTCGACCTCCCAAAGTGTAGGGATTACAGGTGTGAGCCACTGCGCCCAGCCAACTGATTTTTGACAAAGGTGCCACGACAATCTAATAGGGAAAGAACAGCCTTTTCAGCAAATGGTGCTGGGACAAATTGATAGCCACCTACAGAAGAATGAATTTGGACCCTTACTTCACACCATATACAAAATTAACTCAAAATAAGTCAAATACTTTTTTTTTTTTTTTTTCAGATGGAGTTTTGCTCTTGTTGTCTAGGCCGGAGTGCAGTGAATGGCGGATCTCAGCTCACTGCAACCTCCGCCTCCCAGGTTCAAGTGATTCTTCTGCCTCAGTCTCCCAAGTAGCTGGGATTACAGGCAACCACCATCACACCCGGCTAATTTTTGTAATTTTTTTTTTTTTTTTTTTTTTGAGACGGAGTTTTGCTCTTGTTGCCCAGGCTGGAGTGCAATGGCAAGATCTTGGCTCACCGCAACCTCCATCTCCTGGGTTCAAGCAATTCTCCTGTCTCAGCCTCCCAAGTATCAGGGATTACAGGCACATGCCACCACACCCGGCTAATTTTTGTTTTTTCAGTAGAGACGGGATTTCACCATGTTGGCCAGGCTGGTCTCAAACTCCTAACCTCAGGGGATCCACCTGCCTCGGCCTCCCAAAGTGTTGGGATTATAGGCGTGAGCCACCGCCCTGGCCCAATTTTTGTATTTTTAATAGAGATGGGGTTTCACCACATTGGCCAGGCTTGTCTCAAACTCCTGACCTCAGGTGATCCACCCCCCTCGGCCCCCTAAAGTGCTGGGCTTACAGGCGTGAGGCAGCGCACCCGGCCAGATCAAAGACTTACGTGTAAGAGCTAAAATTATAGAACACTTTAGAAAAAAAATGGTAGCTGGGCACAGTGGCTCATGTTTGTAATCCCAGCACTTTGGGAGGCTGAGGTGGGTAGATCACCTGAGGTCAGGAGTTCGAGATCAGCCTGGCCAATATGGTGAAACCCCGTCTCTACTAAAAATACAAAAATTAGCCTGGCGTGGTGGTGGGTGCCTGTAATCCCAAGTACTAGGGAGGCTGAGGCAGGAGAATCGCTTTAACCTGGGAGGCGGAGGTTGCAGTGAGCTGAAATTGCACCATTGCACTCCAGCCTGGGCAACAAGTGCAAAACTCTGTCAAAAAAAAAAAAAAAGAAAGAAAGAGAGAGAGAGAAAGACAGAGCGAGAGAGAGATAAAGAAGAAAGAAAGAAGGAAAGAAAAGAATGAAAGGAAAGAAAGAAAAAGGAAAGAACAGAAAAGAAAAGAAAGAAGGAAAGAGATAAATATTCTTGTTCTCAAAATGTGGTAATAGGGCCAGGTGTGGTGGCTCACACCTGTAATCCCAGCACTTTGGGAAGCTGAGGCTGGTGGATCACTTGAAGCCAGGAGTTCGACACCAGCCTGGCCAACATGGTAAAACCTTGTCTCTACCAAAAAAATACAAAAATTAGCTGGGTGTGGTTGCAGGCACCTGTAGTACCAGCTACCTGAGGCACTGCAGCCTGGGTGACAGAGCCAGACCCTGTCTCAAAAAAATAAAAATAAAAAAAGGTATATAAATGATGAATATGCAGAGGTAAAACTGATTCCTGATAGTCATCAGGGAAATGCAAATCACATTTCACCCATTTTACATTTTATCCACTAGAATGGCTGTAACAAAAAAGTCAGATAATAAATGCTGGTGAGAATATGGAGAAATCAGAACACTTATACACTGCTGTTGGGAATGTAAAATGGTGCAGCCACTCTGTTTATTTTAATTAATTTATTTTTATTATAGAGGCAGGGTTTCACCATGTTGGCAAGGCTGGTCTCAAACTCCTGACCTCAAGTGATCCACCTGCCTCAGCCCATGGAGCAGCCACCTTGCAAAACAGACTGATGGTTTCCCAAAATGTTAAACATAAAATTTCCGTATGACCTAGCAATTCCACTCCTGGATATATGTACCCTAAAGAATTGAAAAAAAGGCCAGGTGCAGTGGCTTATGCCTGTAATCTCAGCACATTGGGAGGCCAAAGCAGAGGGATCGCTTGAGCCCAGGACTTCAAGATCAGCCTGGGCAACATGGTGAAATCGTGTCTCTACAAAAAGTACAAAAATTAGCTGGGCATGGTAGCACATGGCTGTAGTGCCAGCTACTCGGGAGGTTGAGGTGGGATGATCACCTGAGTCAGAGGAAGTCAAGGCTACGGTGAGCCATGATCGCACCACCATACTCCAGCCTGGGCAACACAATGAGTAAGAGCCTGTCTCAAATAAAAAAAAGAAAGAAAAATGAAAAAAAGAAAATAAGTATTCATACAAAACTTGTCCACAGATATTCATAGCAGCACTATGTGAAATAGGCAAAAGATGGAAATAACTAAAATGTCCATCTTGGTATGAATATTATTCAGGTATATAAAGAATGCAATGCTGATATATGCTACAACATAGATGAAACTTGTGAACATTTTGCTAAGTGAAAGAATTCAGACAGGCTGGGCATGGTGGCTTACGCCTGTAATCCCAGCACTTTGGGAGGCCAAGGTGGGCAGATTACTTGAGGTCAGGAGTTCAAGACCAGCCTGGTCAACACGGAAAACCCCACCTCTACTAGAAATACAAAAATTACTCCAGTGTGGAGGTGCACACCTGTAATTCCAACTACTCAGGAGGCTGAGGCATGAGAATCGCTTGAACCCAGGAGGCAGAGGTTGCAGTGAGCCGAGATGGTGCCACTGCACTCCAGCCTGGGTGACACATCAAGACCCCATCTCCAAAACATAAAATCAAGAAAGAATCCACCCAAAAGGCCACAATTATATGATTCTGCTTATTGAAATATCCAGAGTTGGCAGATCCTTAAATACAGAAAGCAGATTAGTTCCCTGAGGCTAGGGATGAGGGAGAAATGGGGAGTGATGGTTTAATGGGTACAGGGTCCTTTTGGTGTGATGAAAATATTCAAGAAGTAGATAGTGATGTTTGTGCAACATTGTAAATACACTAAATGTCAGTAATGGTGAATTTTATGTTATGTGTCTTACCACAATGTAAAATAGAAACAAACCATGTACCTACCATTCAGTTTAAGAAAAAACACTTTCTGCAGCCATAAAAAGAATGAGTTCATGTCCTTTGCAGGGACATGGATGAAGGCGGTTTGAAACCATCCTCCCCAGCAAACTAACACAGGAACAGAAAACCAAATACCGCATATTCTCACTCATAAGTGGGAGCTGAACAATGAGAACACATGGACACAGGGAGGGGAACATGGGACACAGGGAAGGGAACATCACACACCGGGGCCTGTCAGTGGGTGGGAGGAAAGGGGAGGAAGAGCATTAGGACAAATACCTAATGCATGTGGGGCTTAAAACCTAGATGATGGGTTGATAGGTGCAGCAAACCGCTATGGCACATGTATACCTATGTAACAAACCTGGACGTTCAGCATATGTATCCCAGAAATTAAAGTAAAATACATTTAAAAAAAAAAAAAAAAAAGGATAAAAAGGGCCAGGCACGGTGGCTCACGCCTGTAATCCCAGCACTTTGGGAGGCCGAGGTGGGCAGATCACGAGGTCAGGAGATCGAGACCATCCTGGCTAACACAGTGAAACCCCATCTCTACTAAAAATACAAAAAATTAACCAGGTGTGGTGGCGGGCACCTGTAGTCCAGCTACTCAGAAGGCTGAGGTAGGAGAATAGCATGAATCCAGGAGGCGGAGCTTGCAGTGAGCCGAGATTGTGCCACTGCTCTCCAACCTTGGCGACAGAGTGAGACTCCGTCTCAAAAAAAAAAAAAAAAGATAAGAAGAAATAACACTTTTCAAATACAGAATAAAGGTAAACTCTCTTCAGCAATAAAAATGGGCTGGGTACAGTGGCTCACACCTGTAATCCCAGCACTTTGGGAGATTGAGGCAGGCGGATCTCCTGAGATCCGGAGTTTCCTGGCCAACATGGGGAAACCTTGTCTCTACTAAAAATACAAAAATTAGCCAGGCATGGTGGTGGGTGCCTCTAAACCTAGCTACTCGGGAGGCTGAGGCAGGAGAATCGCTTGAACCCTGGAGGCAGAGGTTGCAGTGAGCCGAGATTGCACCACTGCACTCCAGCCTGGGTGACAGAGCAAGACTCTGTCTAGAAAAAAAAAAATAATAAAACTAAAATAAAGAAGCACGTGAGAGCCTTTTACTGCATATGGTACATCAAATGCCAAAATATACAGTTCAGATTTCCTTTGTAGGCTGTGAGGAGTCATCCTAGTTTATTGAGAAGTGAAGTGACAGATTCCAAACTGTGCTTTAGGAAAACCAACTGGCATCACAGGCTTGATTGGTAAGAGATGGAATGGAGTTTGCCCTTTTGTCTTCATTGATGCCCATTTCTCCTATAATCAGGTTTTCACTGTAACTGGAGTTAGCCGACCACAAGATCTATAGCAGTGCTGGGCATAGTGGCTCATGACTGTAATCCCAGAATTTTGGATGGCTGAGAAGGGAGGATCACTTGACCTCAGGAGTTTGAAACCAGCCTGGGCAACATAGTGAGATCCCGTCTCTATTAAAAAAAAATCTATAGCACTGTCCTTCCGGATACAGATATATCTAGGGCTTCCCCAAAGGGAGATATCAGACCAGACTGAGTGCAGTGGCTTACACTTATAATCTCAACACTTTGGCATTTGGCAGGCTGAGGTAGGACGATTGCTTGAGCCCATGAGTTTGAGACCAGACAGGGCAGCATAGGGACACCAAGTCTCTACAAAAAAATTTTTTTTTTGATTAGCTGGATGTGATGGCCCATGCCCATAGTCGCAGCTACTCAGGAGGCTGAGGCAGGAAGATCACTTCAGTCTAAGAGGCTGCAATGAGCTATGATCATGCCACTGCACTCCAGCCTGGGAAAAAGAACCAGACCCTGTTTCCAAAAAAAAAGATATCAGACCAGGAAATATTGGGTAATCTAAAACTTTTTTTTTTTTTTTTTTTTTTTTTGGTTTGAGACAGGCTGGAGTGCAGTGGCACAATCAGGGCTCACTGCAGCCTTAACCTCCCTGGGCTCAAGTGATCCTCCCACCTCAGCCTTCCAAGCAGCTGGGACTACAGGTGTGCACCACCACACCCAGATAATTTTTGTATTTCTTGTAGAGACAGGGGTCTCATTATGGTGCCCAGGCTTGCCTTGAACTCTTGGGCTCAAGTGATCCACCCACCTCAGCCTCCCAAAGTGCTAGTATTACAGGTGTGAGCCACCATGGCCAGCCTTAAAACATTTTTTTGTTAAGGAAGCATTTACAATGTTTGCTTTCTTAGCGTGTATTCATCTGACCTAAGATAAGCAGCAGCTGTCATTTATTGATGATTTGCTAAGTGAATTATATATACTATGTATATATAGCTCACAATCATTTTTACAACCCTGTGAAGTACTGCTTCTGTCCATCTTACAGATGAGTAAGCTGAGGTTCAGAACAATTAAGAAACTTGCTCTTAAGGTTAAGGGAAGTCGAACTTTGTACCTGACTCCAAAGCTTGTGTGCTCTTATGAAGAAAATAGAAAAGAAAGCTGGAATTGAGAAGTATGGTGTTTTTGCTGCTCTAATCATACCTCTAAGCCATCTGAACTTATCATGGTCTTCTTTATGATAATCTGAACCTACCTTAAAGTTTAAAAGTAAAACACAGGACACCAAAGATAGGGGTTAAGCAGCTCAGTCACTTCTCACGATTGCCCATATAGACAATCTCCTTCCCTCCTCTTCCTGCTATGGAAGAGCAGGATTTGTATTAATGGAGCCAGGCATTCCTTATCCATTTAACCTAGAATAATGTGTTTCAAATTGCAGGTCAGGTCTATTAGTGGGTCATGAAATCAAGTTAGTGGATGTGAATCAGTATTTATTTTTTGTTTGTTTGTTTTTGAGACAGAGTCTTGCCAGGCTGAATTGTAGTAGCTATTCACAAGCACCGTTATAGCTTATAGCACACTGTGGCCTCAAGCTTCTGGCCTCAAGTGATCCTCCCATCTTAGCCTCCCAAGTAGCTGGTACTACAAGCACGCATCACTCAGCTAGCACTTGTTTTTAAATCAAATAAAATTGAAAACTATTGCATCCTTGGAAAGTGCAATTGTCATTTTGTGAGCTTCTGTTTCCGTTTTTAAAAACATAACTCTGTGTGTGTGTGTGCCTGTGTGTGTGTGTGTGTGTGTTAGGTCACCATGTAAAATGTATTTCTTATTGTGGTTTATGATCAGAGAGGTTTGGAAACCACTGCTACAGGTATATATCGAATGAAATCAATTAGCTAAAGTCAGACTTATCAAGGGAAAAAAATTGGGTCCTCATATTTTATTTATTTATTTATTTATTTTTGGAGATAGAGTTTTGCTCTTGTTGCCCAGGCTGGAGTGCAATGGCGCTATCTTGGCTCACTGCAACGTCCGCCTCCTGGGTTCAAGCGATTCTCCTGCCTCAGCTTCCAAAGTAGCTGAGACTACAGGTGCTTGCCACCACACCCAGATAATTTTGTATTTTTAGTAGAGATGGGGTTTATCCATGTTGGTCAGGCTGGTCTCAAACTTCTGACCTCAGGTGATCTGCCCGCCTCGGCCTCCCAAAGTGCTGAGATTACAGGTGTGAGCCACCACGCCTGGCCAGGTCTTTATATTTTATTTTATTTTATTTTATTTTTTCAGAGACACAGTCTTGCTCTGTCACCCAGGCTACAGTGCAGTGGCATGATCTCGGCTCACTGCAACCTCTACCTCCCAGGTTCAAGTAATTCTCCTGCCTCAGTCTCCCGAGCAGCTGGGACTACAGGCGTGTGCCACCATACCTGGCTAATTTTTGTATTTTTAGTAGAGACGGGGTTTCACCATGTTAGCCAGGCTGATCTCGAACTCCTGACCTCAGACAATTGGCCTGCCTTGGCCTCCTAAAGTGCTGGGATTACAGGCACAAGTCACCGTACCCGGTGGGTCCTTATATTTTATTGTTTCTTTCACTTTAGAATTTGTACACTCAGAGTTTGTGAAAAAATAAACTCCCTTACACAATTATTTTTCGTGCTTTCTTTCAGGAATTTTGCACTGTTTAATAGTTCATAGCTCTGTCAACATTTTAGTGTGGCCTTTTGCTTGGCCTGCCCAAGTAAAACAAATCCGCTAGTGAGACACAAATCCACTAGTGAGTTTAGGTGCCTGGAAATGGTGATCTCTTGTGGGATTCAAACTTCTTTAACCTCTTGACTTCCTTCCAGAGTGAAAGGTAGGCATGCCAATGGATGGACACTGTGATGTCACCCGAAAGATATCATTTGTAATCTCTCAATGAACTACTAATCATCACCCCTTAATTTCTTGGTTCTGTAGTCTTTTTATTATTTTTTATTTATATATATATATATACATTTTTTTTTTTTTTTTTTTGAGATGGAGTCTCACTCTATCACCCAGGCTGGAGTGAAATGGTGTGATCTTGGCTCACTGCAACATCCGCCTCCCGGGTTCAATAGATTCTTCTGCCTCAGCCTCCCAAGTAGCTGGGATTACAGGCACCCGCCACCATGCGCAGCTAACTTTTGTATTTTTAGTAGAGACAGGGTTTCACCTTGTTGGTAGGCTGGTCTCAAACTCCTGACCTCAGGTGATCCACCCTCCTTGGCCTCCCAAAGTGCTGGGACTATAGGCGTGAGCCACCGTGTCGGGCTGGTCCTGTTTGTGGTCTTTATTATAAATTCAAATATCATAATTTAACTACAACTTTAAAATATTAACTTTGAAAATTTAACAGTGTAAAATTTTTTTACAAATTTAACTTTGTCACAATGCCCCCCTGACACCCTCTGCCCCTTGAGTACAAGTATTTAAATAATTAGTTCTGAATCTTAATCATACCAAATTACGTGACTTTCATCTGTGCATGCCATAGTTCATGTTCATTCATTTATTTCCCAGATAGTTTTTATCACTTTATAAATTTGGTTTACAAGCCAAGGACTCAGAAATCCATTTCCTTCTAGGTTATAGACAGTAGCATCTTAGGACTTCAGAGCTTGGAGGGGAGAAAAATAGAGTTTTGTTTTTACAGACAGGTCTCACTCTGTTGCCCAGACTGGAGTGCAGTGGAGGGAACACAGCTCACTGCAACCTTGACTTCCTGGGCTCAAGTGATTCTCCTGCCTCAGCCTCCTGGGCAGCTTGGACTACAAGCACACGTCACCATGCTCAGCTAATTTTCTTCTTTTTTTGGTAGAGGAGGAGTCTCATGTTGCCTAGGCCAGTCTCAAACTCCTGGGCTCACTTGATCCTTCTGCTTCGGCCTCCCAAAGTGCGGGATTATAGGCGTGAGCCACCATGCCCGGCCAAGGGTAGAGTTCTTTACCAAGACAGATGAGCAAAGAATATTGACTGACATCTCTAGTAATATCAGTCAATAATTAATAAGTTATAGACAATTTAAGGGAAATTTAAGGAAACCCCAACAAAAGTAAAATTCAGTTTTTGGTTTTTTTTTTTTGAGATGGAGTCTTGCTTTGCCACCCAGGTTGGAGTGCAGTGGCGTGATCTTGGCTCACTGCAACCTCCATCTCCTGGGTTCATGCAGTTCTCCTGCCTCAGCCTCCTGAGTACCTGGGATTACAGGCATGTGCCACCATGCCTGGCTAATTTTTGTATTTTTAGTAGAGACAGGGTTTAACCATATTGGTCAGGCTGAAACTCCTGACCTCAAGTGATCCACCCACCTCAGCCTCTCAAAGTGCTGGGATTACAGGCATGAGCCACCATGCCCGGCCAATTTTATTGAGTATAAGTAGTTGACTCCCTGTCATTTATTCCACCTCAGATAACTAGTCTAATCCAATTCTGGTTATTCTATCATCCCCTTGGCAGTAATTGGTTTTAGAGTAGGAGTGTGGCCAACTGTGCAGGGTTCTTAGAAATACTTTCTTGTGGTCGGGCGCGGTGGCTCACACCTGTAAGCCCAGCACTTTAGGAGGCCGAGGTGGGTGGATCACCTGAGGTCAGGAGTTTGAGACCAGCCTGACCAACAGGGAGAAACCCCGTCTCTACTAAAAATACTAAATTAGCTGGGCGTGGTGCATGGTGGCGCATGCCTGTAATCCCAGCTACTTGAGAGGCTGAGGCAGGAAAATTGCTTGAACCCAGGAGGCAGAGGTTACGGTGAGCCAAGATTGCACCATTGCACTCCAGCCTGGGCAACAAGAAGGAAACTGTCTCAAAAAAAAGAAAAAAGAAGAAATACTTTCTCACTCCTAAGAGTACTCTTCTTCCTCTGCATATTGGCATGGTTGAGTTAAAAGAATTTCTGCCGTTATCTTGCTACTGCCTGAGGATAAAGCTCTTACTAAGAATGGGACAGGGTAAAGGGATGGATGAACCCTGGATCCTTCATGACATTGTAATACAACTGCATCAATCAACCCTGTCCAATCTCTGAGCTTCCTTGTTGTATGACATAGTAAATATCCTCACTGTTTGATTATTATTCATAGTGTGAGTGGGTTTTATTAATTATTTACAACCAAACCATTCTAACTGATCTGCTGAACATTAGTGCCAATTGGTAACACTGATTTTCCCTAGATTCAGGTAAAATGCTTTCTTCAATTCATCCTGTATTTTCCAGTATAGTTAGAGAACCCTCTGAAGAATACACATGGCTCCAAAATTTTAGAAACTCTACCAGGTACCCAGTCCTCAACATCTTGTCAGGATTAGTTTACATCAGAAGCTGCGACTCTCTTCCTTTCAACCAGATACTCCACTGACCTCCATGGCAAACGCAGGCCAGGTTGGAGAATTCAATTCTTCCCTTAAGCATGTAAAAATTTCCAGGTGTGAAGATCCTGCTTACTGCTGGTGCCTTATATCTTCTACTTAACTCTGCTTGAATTCCGAATTCTTTTGGCTAGACTTCTTGAATAGGTTCCTCACCCACATATTGCCCTTCTTGCCTGTGCTGCTGACCCAAGCTGATGAGACTGCTTCCAAACTTACCTTCAAGAGCTCCCCTGTTGTTTCAGCCTCACCTGCCTACCAGAATTCCTGATCCATTCCTTCTCCAACTTTCAGTATCTTCATGTTTATTTAAAGCACAGTAGAATGTATTTACAGGAAGGAAATAAATAGCCCAAAGTACACTGGAGAAATATTTTAGCAGGAGTGACCACAATAATGGTTCATGGTTTTTTATGTCTGTTTTCTTTCTTAAGGTTAGGAGAATTTATAAGCTGTTAACTTTGTAGGCTCTACATGAACTGTTGTAAAAGTTTCAGATGCAATTGAATGTAGTTTTTTTAACTACTAAAGATTCAAAAGAGAGAAGATAAATTAATAAAAAAGTTTTATCTCAAGAGCAATTTTTATTAATTAAAATATAACTAGCAGAGTTCATTATATAAAGTTAATAACTTCTTTCATATAGCCATTTGTCATTTATAGACATCAACCCCTTAACTTGACTAATCAACTCTGGTTTCCTTTCAGTCCCATTTAGTCAGGTTTAGGGGTAAGTATGGATTTTTCTCTGGCTTTTGTTTTGTGTAATAACCTCTTGCAATCTGCTTTATGTGCATTTACACATATGAAAAAAGTCCAAATATATTACCAAGTCTTTATTCTTATATATTAACTGTGTGAAATTTAATTTCCTACCCATTAAAATATTTTTCCTTTCAATTAATTATCAATTAGTTCCTCTTGTTCTTCTTGTAATACACTCCTGAATTACTTTCCTACTTGCTATAAAATTCTATGAAACTATTCAGTATGTGTTAGGGACACCCTATCCTCTATCCAGATTTCCAAAGATATTTTTAAAAAGCAATTTATCATCAAAATTAAAAAACTTTTTTTTTTTTTTTTTTGAGACAGAGTCTCGCTACGATGCCCAGGCTGGAGTGCTATGGCGTGATCTCGGCTCACTGCAACCTCCGCCTCCCGGGTTCAAGTGATTCTCCTGCCTCAGCCTCTTTAGTAGCTAGAACTACAGGTGTGCGCCACCACGCCTGGCTAATTTTTTTTTGTATTTTTAGTAGAGACGGAGTTTCACCATATTGGCCAGGCTGGTCTCGAACTCCTGACCTCAGGTGATCTGCCCGCCTTGGCCTCCCAAAGTGCTGGGATTACAGGCTTGAGCCACCATGACTGGCCCTCACAGTGGCTCAAGCCTGTAATCCCAGCACTTTGGGAGGCCAAGGCGGGCAGATCAAGAGGTCAGCAGATCGAGACCATCCTGGCTACCACGGTGAAACCCCGTCTCTACTAAAAATACAAAAAAATTAGCCGGGTGTGGTGGCGGGCACCTGTGGTCCCAGCTACTCAGGAGGCTGAGGCTGGAGAATGGCGTGAACCCAGTAGGTGGAGCTTTCAGTGAGCAGAGATCGCGCCACTGCACTCCAGCCTGGGCAACAGAGCAAGACTCAGTCTCAGAAAACAAACAAACAAAACAAACAATCAAAAAACTTTTATGCTTCTAATCATACTGTCAAGAAAATGAAAGGCTGGGCATGGTGGCTCATGCCTATAATCCCTGAACTTTGCGAGGGCAAGGCAGGTAAATCACTTGAGGTCAGGAGTTTGAGACCAGCCTGGCCAACATGGTGAAAGCCCATCTCCATTGAAAAATACAAAAATTATCCAGGACTGGTGGCGCATGCCTGTAATCCCAGCTACTCAGGAGGCTGAGGCATGAGAATTGCTTGAACTCAGAAGGCAGAGGTTGCAGTGAGCAGAGATCGCACAACTGCACTCCAGCCTGGGCAACAGAGTGAGACTGTCTCAAAAAAACCCCAAAAAACAAAAAACAAAACACCAGAAAACCAATGTACATCTATTAGGTATCAATTAAAAAAAAAAAAACCCCAAAACAACCCAATTTAAAATTGAGCCAAGGAACTGAATAGACATTTCTCTAAAGAAGATATACAAATGTCCAATAAGGACATGAAAAGATGCTCAATATTATTAGTAACTGGGAAGTGAAAATCAAAACCACAGTGAGATACCACTTCACACCCACTAGAATGGATGGTGATAATAAAAAAAGACAGGCAATAACAATTATCGAGAATTTGGAGAAATTGGAACCCTCATACATTGCTGGTGAGATTGTGAAGTTATGCAGCCACTGGGAAAATCAGATTGGCAGTTCCTCAAGTGATTAAGTAAAGAGTTGTTATATAACTTAGCAGTTCTACTCCTGGGTATACATCCAAGAGAATTGAAAACGTATGTCCACATAAAAACTTGTACACAGATGTTCACAAAAGCCAAAAAGTAGAAACAACCAAGTGTCCCTCAACTGATGAATGGATAAATACAAGTGGTATATATTATACAAACAGTGGAATATTTTTCTGTCATATAAAGGAATGAAGTGCTGATATATGCTATACATGGACGAAACTTGAAAGCATGCTAAGTTAAAAAAAAGCAGACACAAAAGGCTACATATTGTATGATTCCATTTATATGAAATGTCCAGAATTGGCAAATCTATAGTTTGAAAATAGATTAGTGTTGCCAGGAGTTTAGGGGGAAAAGGAGGCATGATGAGTGACATAATGGGTATAGGATTATTTTTAGGGTGATGAAAATGTTCTAAAATTAGATAACAGTGATGGTTATCTAAATAACTAAATGGTTAACTCTGAATATGTTAAAAACCAGTGAATTGTATACCTTAAAATTATGAATTAACCAGGGATGTGGCACATGCCTATAGTCCCAGCTACTTCGGAGGCTAGGGCCAGAGGGTCGCTTGAGCCCAGCAATTCAAGGCTGCAGTGTGCAATGATTGTTCCTGTGAATAGCCACAGCACTCCAGCCTGGGCAACATAATGAGATCACATCTCTTAAAAAAAAAAAAAAAAAGCTTAAATTAAATTTATATCTATTCAGCTTCTGTTTTATATCTATTTGGGTTCTGTTAAAGTAACAAAACTTTAACTCTAGAAATATATTCAGAATTGAGATAAGAAGTAAATGGGAAAAAAATAGTCAACAACAATGAATCATGTACAAATTCACATTTTACTCTCTCAAGTATTTTCCCCATGATTGATACTCACATGTGTTTTCCCTGAAGTACTTACTGTTCTCTGCATTGAAATAACAAGGTAACTATCCCTGGAGACCTCTCTAAATATTCTAGAGGAGATAAAGGGTACAATTAGAGTAATAGACCATTTATTGCCACTGACTAAGGGTGAAGTCAAAATTAACACTCATCTTTATCTGCTCCATCCAATTTGTTTCCAAACCTTTAGAGATTTTTAAAAGGTGTCTCTAGGTTATCTACAGAATGCAATATTTTTCTCTTTTAAGAAGTACAGCTTTTAAAAAGAAATATTTTAGGAACCTTAGAGTCAAATTAAATTTGCCATTTATTACATTTGCCACCATTCCTTAATAAATATAACGAGAATCCCATAGATGATGACTACTCATAGGAGTGTAAGTGAATCTGAAAAGATGCTAAACTTCACTGAAAATTAAGGAAGTGCACCTTAATATGCCTTTTTTCTTTTTTTTCTTACATTTATTTTTTTTCTTTTCTTTTTTCTTTTAGAGACAGGATCTTGCTCTCTCAAGGTTGGAGCAACAGTGCAATCATAGCTCACTGAAACCACGAACTCCTAGGCTCAAGTGATCCTTCTGCCACAGCCTGCTGAGTAGCTAGGGCTATAGGCACAAGCCACCATGTCCAGCTGTGCACATTAATATAATAACAATAAATTATTTTACCCCACTCAGATTAGCAAAGATTTAAAAGATTGCTAATATTCAGTGTGGAAGAGAGTGTTTGGAATAAGCACTCTCACTTTACTGGTGATGGGAGAATAAAAATATATGATCATTTTGGGTGGTAATTTGCAATGTTATAATTTTAAATGTGTACACTCTTTGACTCAGCATTTCCATTTCAAAAAATGTGTTTTAGAAAAATGTATATAGATTTTGACAGGGTCTTGCTCTGACACCCAGGCTGGAGTGCAGCAGCACAATCTCAGCTCACTGCAACCTCGGCCTTCCAGACTCAAGCAATTGTCCCACCTCAGCCTCCCAAGTAGCTGGGACTACAGAAGTGCACCACTATGCCAGGCTAATTTTTGTATTTTTTATAGAGACAGGGTTTCATCATGTTGCCCAGGTTGATAATTTTATTTATTTATTTATTTATTTATCGAGACCAAGTCTCACTCTGTCACCCAGGCTGGAGTGCAGTGGCATGATCTCGGCTTACCACAAACTCCGCCTCCCTAGTTCACGCCATTCTCCTGCCTCAGCCTCCTGAGTAGCTGGGACTACAGGCGCCCGCCACAACGCCCAGCTAATTTTTTTTGTATGTTTAGTGGAGACGGGGTTTCACTGTGGTAGCCGGGATGGTCTTGATCCCCTGACCCTGTGATCCACCCGTCTCGACCTCCCAAAGTGCTGGGATTACAGGCATGAGCCTAACATTAATTTTATTTCAACTGGATTAGGAAAGTAAGGTTATTTTGTGTCACAAATAAACAGTGATTTTAAGTAACCCAAAGAAATTTAATTAACTACTATTCAGTTCCTACAAGGCTTGGGTACTCAGAAATTGAAAGGGCCCTTAGAGACCAACAGAGATATAATAGTGTACAGTCATCTTCTATTAATTTAATAAAGAATGTTTATTTAGGTTTTTTTTTTTTTTTTTTTGAGACGGAGTTTCGCTCTATTGCCCAGGCTGGAGTGCAGTGGCGCAGTCTTGGCTCACTGCAAGCTCCGCGTCCCGGGTTCACGCCATTCTCCTGCCTCAGCCTCCTGAGTAGCTGGGACTACAGGCACCTGCCACCACGCCTGTCTAATTTTTTGTATTTTTAGTAGAGACGGGGTTTCACTGTGTTAGCCAGGATGGTCTCGATCTCCCGACCTTGTGATCCACCCGCCTCGGCCTCCCAAAGTGCTGGGATTACAGGTGTGAGCCACCGCACCCAGCCTGTTTTAGTTTTATAAGAGACTTTGAAGGCTTAATAAGAATTGCATTTACTCATGATACAACTTTAAACCCCCAACTCTCAGGAAGTATTACAGAAGTTACTGAAAGCAGCCAGGCATGGTGGCTCACACCTGTAATCCCAGCACTTTGGGAGGCCAAGGTGGGCAGATCACTTGGGCGGGCCAGGAGTCTGAGACCAGCCTGGCCAACATGGTGAAACCTCGTCTCTACTAAAAATACAAAAATTAGCTGGGTGTGGTGGTGGGCATCTCTAATCCCAGCTACTCAGAGGCCAAGGCAGGAGAATCGCTTGAACCTGGGAGGCGGAGATTGCAGTGAGCCAAGATCACGCCACTTCATTCCAGCCTGGGCAATAGAGAAAGACCTTGTCTCAAAAAAAAAAAAAGTTAGAGACAAATTAAATAAAATGTATTAGAGATAATATCCTGCATTAAGCTTCAAAGGATTAATTGCCAAATCAATGGCTCTTTAAAAAACAAGTAGAAGGCCAGACTGGATGGCACATGTCTGTAATCTCAGCACTTTGGGAGGCAAGGTGGGCAGATTGCTTGAGCCCAGGAGTTCGAGAACAGCCTGGGCAACAAGAGGAAACCCTGTTTCTACAAAAAAATATAAAAATTGTCTGGACATGGTGGTGCATGTCTGTAGTCCCAGCTACTTGGGAGGCTGAGGTGAGAGGATCGCTTGAGACCAGGAGGTCGAGGCTACTGTGAGCTGTGATCACACCACTGCACTGCAGCCTGGGTGACAGCATAAGATTCTGTTTCAACATAAATACATAAATAAAACAAATAGAAACTTTTTGTCTTTTAGTTGACTAGAAGCTCAATATAAACCATTGGCACAAAAATCATTCTGCAATCTTAGGCTGCATGCATAGAAGATGGTATTCAGGACCGAAGCAGGCAGCATCTAAGATGGGTCATTGCCTATATGTAATCCTTTGGACTGGACCTAGTGGCTATTCTAACAAATAGAATATGGCAGATGTGAAGGGATACTCCTTCTGAGATTATATTATAACAAGACTGTGATTTCTGTCTTAGATGTCTCTCTCTCATTCTTCCTCCTTCCCTTCCTCTGGGATCCCTTGATCTAGAATTAGCAAGCTGCCACGATGCATGATGGAGAGGCCTATGTGGTGTGGTGAGTAACTGAGGCCCTCAATTTAATAGCCCGTGAGAAAGTTAAATCTGACAACAACCCATGAGTGAGCTTAAAAGAGGATCCTCAGCCCCAATTGAGTTTTTGTTTTTGTTTTTGTTTTTCTTGAGACAGAGTCCTGCTCTATTGCCCAGGCTGAGAGTGCAGTGGTGCTATCTCAGCTCACTGCAACTTTCCCCTCTCGGGTTCAAGCAATTCTCGTGCCTACACAGTTACCCAGCTGATTTACTTTTCTTTCTTTTTTTTTTTTTTTTGAGATGGAGTCTCACTCTGTTGCCCAAGCTGGAGTGCAGTGGTGCTATCGCAGCTCACTGCAATCTCTGCCTCCTGGGTTCAAGCTATTTTCCTGCCTCAGCCTCCCAAGTAGCAGGGGTTACAGGTATGTGCCACCATGCCCAGCTACTTTTTGTATTTTTGGTAGAGACAGGGTTTCGCCATGTTGCCCAGGCTGGTCTTGAACTCCTGGGCTCAAGTGATCCGCCCGCCTTAGCCTCCCAAAGTGCTGAGATTACAGGCGTGAGGCCTGGCCCCTAGTTGAGTTTTGAGATGACTACAGCCCTGGCTGATGACTTCAATGCAACCTCATGAGAAACCTTGAGCTGTTATGCTTCTCCTGAATTCCTGACCCACAGACTTGTGAGAAATAAATGTTTTGTTGTTGTCCTAAATTGTTAATTTTTAAGGTAATTTGTTACTCAGGAATAGATAATGAATGCAAGGATAATGAAGTACAGTTATGCCCGGTATCTGACAGGGATTGGTTCCAGGACTCCCACAGATACCAAAACCTAGGGATGCTCAAGTCCCACAGCTGGCCATGTGGAACCCGTGGATATGGTGGACCAGCTGTACTAGTAACATGGAACTCCGTAGGGAGATCACATCTAGAACATTTATTTATTTTATTTAGTTTTGAGTGCTATCTTTAAGCATGTTGACAATTTGGAGAGTATTTGTGGGGTGGGCAGTAAGGATTGAGAGGAAGGTAGAAATCATGTCACAAAAGTCACAAAAGGAAACTTTGGCCCTCTCCCTCTCCCTCTCCCTCTCCCTGTCCCTTCTTCCATCTCCCTCTCCCTCTCCCTTCTTCGGTCTCCCTCTCCTTCTTTTTTCGGTCTCCCTCTGTTGCCGAAGCTTGACTGTACTGCTGTGATCTTGGCTCACTGAAACCTCCCTGCCTCGGGCTCCTGTGATTCTCCTGCCTCGGCCTGCCCAGTGCCTGAGATTGCAGGCGCGCGCCACCACGCCTGACTGGTTTTTGTGTTTTTGGTGAAGACGGGGCTTCGCTGTGTTGACCGGGCTGGTCTCCAGCTCCTGGCCTGGAGTGATCTGCCCACCTCGGCCTCCCGAGGTGCTGGGATTGCAGATGGAGTCTCGCTCACTCAATGCTCAATGTTGCTCAGGCTGGAGTGCAGTGGCGTGATCTCGGCTGGCTACAACCTCCACCTCCCAGCCGCCTGCCTTGGCCTCCTAAAGTGCTAAGATTACAGCCTCTGCCCCGCTGCCACCCCGTCTAGGAAGTGAGGAGCGTCTCTGCCTGGCCGCCCATCGTCTGGGATGTGAGGAGCCCCTCTGCCCGGTCGCCCCGTCTGGGAAGTGAGGAGCGCCTCTACCTGGCCGCCCCGTCTGGAAAGTGAGGAGCGCTTCTGCCCGGTCGCCCCGTCTGGGAAGTGAGGAGCACCTCTGCCCGGCCGCCCCGTCGGGGAGAAGGGGAGCGCCTCTGCCTGGCCGCCCAACATCTGGGAAGTGAGGAGCGCCTCTGCCCGGCCGCCCCGTCTGGGAGGTGAGGAGCGCCTCTGCCTGGCTGCCCCGTCTGGGAGGTGAGGAGCGCCTCTGCCCGGCCGCCACCCCGTCTGGGAGGAAGTGAGGAGCACCTCTGCCCAGCCATCTGTCTGGGAAGTGAGGAGCGCCTCTACCTGGCTGCCCCGTCTGGAAAGTGAGGAGCGCTTCTGCCCGGCCGCCCCGTCTGGGAAGTGAGGAGCACCTCTGCCCGGCCGCCCCGTCGGGGAGAAGGGGAGCGCCTCTGCCTGGCTGCCCAACGTCTGGGAAGTGAGGAGCGCCTCTGCCCGGCCGCCCTGTCTGGGAGGTGAGGAGCGCCTCTGCCCGGCCGCCACCCCATCTGGGAGGAAGTGAGGAGCACCTCTGCCCGGCCATCCCGTCTGGGAGATGAGGAGTACCTCTGTCCGGCCGCCCCGTCTGGGAGGTGAGGAGCGCCTCTGCCCGGCCGCCCATCGTCTGGGAGGTGAGGAGCGCCTCTGCCCGGCCGCCCCGTCTGGGAGGTGAGGCGCACCTCTGCCAGGCCGCCACCCCGTCTGGGAGGAAGTGAGGAGCACCTCTGCCCGGCCGCCCTGTCTGGGAGGTGAGGAGCGCCTCTGCCCGGCCGCCCCGTCTGGGAGGTGTACCCAACAGCTCCGAAGAGACAGTGACCATCGGGAGCGGGCCATGAGGATGATGGCGGTTTTGTTGAAGAGAAGGGGGGGAAGTGTGGGGAAAGGAAGGAGAGATCAGATTGTTGCTGTGTCTGTGTAGAAAGAGGTGGGCATAGGAGACTCCATTTTGTTCTGACTAGGAGAAATTCTTCTGCCTTGGGATGCTGTTGATCTACGGCCTTGCCCCCACGCCCATGCTCTCTGAAACATGTGCTGTGTCAACTCAGGGTTAAATGGATTAAGGGCAGTGCAAGATGTGCTTTGTTAAACAGATGCTTGAAGGCAGCGTGCTCTTTAAGAGTCATCACCACTCCCCAATCTCAAGTACCCAGGGGCACAGACACTGCAGAAGGCCGCAGGGACCTCTGCCTAGGAAAACCAGAGACCTTGTTCATGTGTTTATCTCCTGACCTTCTCTCCACTATTATCCTATGACCCTCCCATATCCCCCTCTCCGAGAAACACCCAAGAATGATCAATAAATACTTAATTAAAAAAAAAAAAAAAAAGGAACCTTTGGCACTAGGGTGGGGAAAAAGTATACTTGGGGGGAACACAATCACTACTTTCTGATATCATAAGATACTGTTGAAGGGCTATTAGATACATGGAATTTAAGAGCTAGAAGAGGGATCCAATGGTCCAAACCCCTTCATCTTACAGACCAGAAAAGTGAGACTCAGCATGATTATGGTTCTGACCTAATGTCACACAGTTAGTTACTGGCTAACTTGGGAATCGAATTTTGAATGTCTGATAGAAGCAATAGAAAGGCCAAATTTAGTTGTGAGAAGGAACTTTCTAGCAATTAGATCTCTTTAAAAATGAGATGAATGAGGCTGGGCGCTGTGGCTCACTCCTGTAATCACAGCACTTTGGGAGACCGAGGAGGGCGGATCATGAGGTCAAGAGATCAAGACCAGCCTGGCGAAAATGGTGAAACCCCGTCTCTACTAAAAATACAAAAACCTGTCTCTACTAAAAATACAAAAATTAGCAGGGTGTGATGGTACGCTCCTGTAGTCCCAGCTACTGGGGAGGCTGAGGCAGGAGAATCACTTGAACCTAGGAAGCGGAAGTTGCAGTGAGCCGAGATCGCACCACTGCACTCCAGCCTGGTGACAGAGCGAGACTCCGTCTCAAAAAAAAAAAAATGAATGGACTGCCATACGGTATAGAGGGCTCCCTAATACTGACTATGGTTTAAAAAATGAGCTGGGTACAGGCACAGCGACTCACATCTGTAATCCCAGCACTTTGGGAGGCCAAGGCATGAGTATCACCTGAGATCAAGAGTTTGAGACTAGTCTTGCCAACATGGCGAAACCGCGTCTTTACTAAAAATACAAAAATAAGCTGGGCATGGTGGCACACACCTGTAATCCCCGCTACTCGTGAGGCTGAGGCAGGAGAATTGCTTGAACCTGGGAGGCAGAGATTGCAGTGAGCTGCACTCCAGCTTAGGCAAGAGAGTGAGACTCTGTCTAAAAAAAAAAAAGAAAAGAAAAGAAAATGAGCTGGGAAACTGTAATTAGACATTAAATTCAATCAGATTATTTTCAAGCTTCTCATCAATTCTAACGTGATTCCATATTAATTTTAAGGTTGAAAAGAATGTAAAACAGATAAATATTTTTCATGCATTGAAAACAAAATTCTAGGCGGGCGTGGTGGCTCATGCCTGTAATCTCAGCACTTTAGGAGGCCAAGGTGGATGGATGACTTGAGGTCGGGAGTTTGAGACCAGCCTGACCAACATAGAGAAACCCTGTCTCTACAAAGTATACAAAATTAGCCGGGTGTGGTGGCACATGCCTGTAATCCCAGCTACTCGGGAGGCTGAGGCAGGAGAATTGCTTGAACCTGGGAGGCGGAGGTTGCAGTGAGCCGAGATCACGCCATTGCTCTCCAGCCTGGGCAACTGGAGCGAAACTCTGTCTCAAAAAAACAAACAAACAAAAAACTTGGCATGGTGACACATGCCTATAGTCCCAGCTGCTGGGGAGGCTGAGGCAGGAGGATCACTTGAGCCCAGGATTTCAAGGCTGCAGTAAGCCATGATCACACCACTGTACTCCAGCCTGGGTGGCCAAGATCCTGTTGCATAGAAAAAAAAAAAAAAAGTAAATCTCTGAAAGCAAAGAGTTTTCTTTTTCTCTTTCTTTCTTTCTCTTTTTTTTTTTTTAAGATGGAGTCTCGCTCTGTTGCCCAGGCTGGAGTGCAGTAGCATGATCTCAGCTCACCGCAAACTCCGCCTTCTGGGTTCAAGAGATTCTCCTGCCTCCGCCTTCCAAGTAGCTGGGATTACAGATGTGCACCACCACGCCTAGCTAATTTTTGTATTTTTAGTAGAGACGGGGTTTTGCCATGCTGGCCAGGCTGGTCTCAAACGCCTGACCTCAAGTGATCCGTCCCCCTTGGCCTCCGAAAATGCTGGGATTACAGGTGTGAGCCACCGCACCTGGCTGCAGCTTAATCCTAGCACTTTGGGAGGCCGAGGAGGCAGATTGCCTGAGGTCAGGAGTTCGAGACCAGTCTGGCTAACATGGTGAAACCCAATCTCTACTAAAAATAAAAAAATTAGGCCAGGCGCGGTGGCTCATGTGTGTAATCCCAGCTACTTTGGAGGCTGAGAATTGCTTGAACCTAGGAGGCAGAGGTTGTGGTGAGACGACATTGCGCCACCGCACTCCAGCACGGGTGACAGAGGGAGACTCCGTCTCAAAAAAAAAAACAAATACAATTATTAGCCGGGTGTAGTAGTGCATGCCAGTAGTCTCAGCTACTCAGGAGGTTGAGGCAGGAGAATCGCCTGAACCCAGGAGGTGGAGGTTGCAGTGAGCCGAGATCACACTACTGCACTCCAGCCTGGGCGACAGAGCAAGACTCTGTCTCCGAAAAAATAAAAAAAAAAGTAAGAAATGAAAAGAGATTAGATCTGATTGGTGGCCTTAAAAGAAGAAAAAAAGGAAATGAAAAGGGAAGAGAAGAGCATATATTTTTAGATTTAGATTATTTGTAGAAATAGAAAGGGATCCTATGGTGAAATATGCCCTTCTGAAATTATCAATAGAGAACATATTCTTGTCCTATTTACATCATAATGAACAAGTTTAAGAATTACCAGTATAGAACAGTGGGTAGTCACTGTAGAAATTCTGTGTATAATTCTCTTTAAAGATAATTTAAAGGC
Source organism: Pongo pygmaeus (assembly GCF_028885625.2). Classification (NCBI taxonomy): domain Eukaryota; kingdom Metazoa; phylum Chordata; class Mammalia; order Primates; family Hominidae; genus Pongo; species Pongo pygmaeus. The sequence continues at coordinate 164,001,330 of NC_072376.2, read as the reverse complement.
TGGGTATGATGGCTCACACCTATAATCCCAGCACTTTGGGAGGCCGAGGTGGGCAGATCACCTGAGGTCAGGAGTTGGAGACCAGCCTGGCCAACATGGTGAAACTGCGTCTCTACTAAAAATACAAAAATTAGCCAGGTGTGGTGGTGGGCGTCCATAATCCCAGCTACTTGGGAGGCCGAGGCTGGAGAATTGCTTGAACCCAGGAGGTAGAGGTGCCAGCCAGTGACTGGAGATTGCACAATTGCCCTCCAGCCTGGGTAACAAGAGCGAAACTCCGTCTCAAAAAAAAAAAAAAAAAAAAAAAAGATAATTTAAAAATCGGAAAATAGGCCAAGAGATAATTCCTGCAATTAAAGTGCTATACTGACAGTACCAGCATGTATCACCCCTACTTTATCACCCACAATACAATAAGTCAACAAGGATTTGAGCAGCTCAACTAGAACAAAGATTGCAAATTATACTTAACAATTATGTTACAAGTTTTTTTTAGAAGAATGATTGTGAATGTTTTCTCATCAGATTCTCAGGAATAAAAAAGTCACATTCTGATTTAAGTTGCTTTGTAATTAGAAATAATTATCTCTCACTGTAAAGTACTTTGCTCAGTAATGAAACGTTATTTAGAAATAAATTACAACATTTGTAAACCTGGAGGCTCATATTCATGACAGGATGTGCCCTTCCCCATCTTAGTAATGGCAACTGAATTCTTCCAGTTGATCAGGCATAAAACTTTAGAATTTTTCTCGACTTTTATCTTTTCCGTACCTAAAACCCATCTTCAAAATATATTCAGAATCTGAACGCTACTCACCACTTCCACTGCTATAACCCTGGTCAAGGCCATCATCATTTCTCTCTCTCTTTTTTTTTTTTTTTTTTTAGAAACAGAGTCTCGCTCTGTCGCCCAGGCTGTGGAGTGCAGTGGTACCATCTCTGCTCACTGCAAGCTCTGCCTCCTGGGTTCACGCCATTCTCCTGCCTCAGCCTCCCTAGTAGCTGGGACTACAGGCGCCTGCCACCACGCCTGGCTAATTTGTTTGTATTTTTATTAGAGACAGGGTTTCACCGTGTTAGCCAGGGTGGTCTCGATCTCCTGACCTCGTGATCTGCCCTCCTCGGCCTCCCAAAGTGCTGGGATTACAGGCGTGAGCCACCGCGCCCAGCCTATTTTTATTTATTTTTTGAGACGGAGTCTGTCACCTCCGCTTCCCAGGTTCAAGCGATTCTCCGTCCTCAGCCTCCTGAGTAACTGTGACTACAGGTGCGCACCACCATGCCCGGATAATTTTTGTATTTTTAGTGGAGATGGGGTTTCATTATGTTGGCCATGCTGGTCTCTAAGGCCTGACCTCAGGTGATCCACCTGCCTCAGCCTTCCGAAGTGCTGGGATTACAGGCGTGAGGCACTGTACCCGGAGTTTTCTGTTTTCTATATAGCAGCAATATTATATCAATTCCCTTTTGAATGGAATGGTCCAGACATAGGGGTTTTATAAAAACTGAATTTCTTTATTTTTTTCTTTTCTTTTCTTTTTTTCTTTTTTTTTTTTTGAGACAGGGACTCACTCTGTCGCCCAGGCTGGAGTGCGGTGGTGCAATCACGGCTCACTGTAGCCTCGACCTCCCACACTCAGGTGATCCTCCCACCTCATCCTCCCGAGTAGCTAGGACTACAGGCATGCACCACCATGCCTAGCTAATTTTTGGTGTTTTTTATAGAAACAGGTTTCCATCATATTGCTGACCAGTTGCTTGATGATCTCAAACTCTAGGACTAAAGCGATCTGCACACCTGAGCCTCCCAAAAGTACTGGGATTACAGGCGTGAGCCACCATCCCAGCCGTGAATTTATTTTTCTTTTCTTTTTTTCTTTATTTTTTTTTGAGACAGAATTTCGCTGTTGTGCCCCAGGCTGGAGTGCAATGGCGCGCTCTTGGCTTACTGCAACTTCCGCCTCCTGGATTCAAGCGATTCTCCTGCTTCAGTCTCCCAAGTAGCTGGGATTACAGGCGCCTGCCACCATGCCCAGCTAAAAATGCTGGGATTACAGGCGTGAGCCACCGCCCTTCCGGCCTCTGAATTTCTTTTTCTTTTTCTTTCTTTCTTTCTTTCTTGTTTTTTTTTTTTTCTTTTTTGAGAGGGAGTCTCACCCTGTCACCCAGTCTGGAGTACAGTGGTGCTATCTCAGCTCACTGCAACCTCAGCCTCCCGGGTTCAAGTGATACTTGTGACTCGGTCTCCCGAGCAGTTGGGATTACAGGCATGCGCCACCACGCCTGGCTAATTTTGTAGTAGAGACGGGGTTTCACCATGTTGGCCAGGCTGATCTCCAACTCCTGAGCTTAAGTGATCTGCCCGCCTCCGCCTCCCGAAATGTTGGGATTACAGGCGTGAGCCACCGACCGACCCCCGGCCCTGAATTTCTTTAAGATCTGAAATCAGGCCGGGGGCGGTGGCTCACGCCTGTAACCCCAGCACTTTGGGAGGCCAAGGCGGGCGGATCACCTAGAGGTCGGGAATTCAAGACCCGCCTGACCAACATGGAGAAACCCTGTCTCTACTAAAAATGCAAAATTAGCCAGGCGTGGTGGCGCATGCCTGTAATCCCAGCTACTTGGGAGGCTGAGGCAGAAGACTTGCTTGAACCCGGGAGGCTGAGGTTGCGGTGAGCCGAGATCATGCTATTGCACTCTAGCCTGGGAAATGAGCGAAACTCCATCTCGAAAAAAGAAAGAAAAAGATCTGAAATCAAAGTTGGTAATGAAACAGAAGCCTCTTTTAAGAAAACGCAGTTAAATAATTTTAATAAAATGCCTATTTAAATTCTTTTTTTTTTTTTTGAGACGGAGTTTCATTCTTGTTGTCCCAACTGGAGTGCAATGGTGTCATCTTGGCTCACTGCAACCTCCGCCTCCCAGGTTCAAGCGATTCTCCTGTCTCAGCCTCCCAAGTAGCTGGGAATACAGGCATGCGCCACCACGACTGGCTAATTTTTGTATGTTTAGAAGAGACGCGGTTTCTCCATGTTGGTCAGGCTGATCTTGAATTCCTGACCTCAGGTGATCAGCCCGCCTTGGCCTCCGAAGTGCTGGGATTACAGGCATGAGCCACTGCGCCTGGCCAAGATGTTTCATTCTGAAATGCATCATATATATGGACAGAGTGTTAAATGTATACATATAGTTTAAATAACCATGATAAATCTATGTAACCATCACCTGGGTGAAGAAGTAGCATTAACAGTCCGGGCGCAGTGGCTCACGCCTGTAATCCCAGCGCTTTGGGAGCCAAGGCAGGAGGATCACAAGGTCAGGAGTTTGAGACCAGCCTGGCCAATGTGGTGAAACCCTGTCTTTACTAAAACATACAAAAGTTAGCTGGGCCTGGTGGCCCATGCCTGTTGTCCCAGCTACTCAGGAAGCTGAGGCAGGAGAATCACTTAAACTTGCACTTTGGAGACGGAGGTTGCAGTGAGCCAGAATCACGCCACTGCACTCCAGCCTGGGCGACAGAGCAAGACTCCGTCTAAAAAAAAGAAAGAAAAGATACACAGGAAAACATTTTTGAGACCTTGAATGTCTGAAAATATCTTTGTTCAATGCCCATCCTCTTTTTAAAATATTATATTAAATTTATTACAAATCAAACAACATCATGCCTGATGATAAAACACTGAGGGCATACTATGGGCACATAATTGCACATTGATTTAACAGTACTGACTGTCTACAGCTGATATCTGGGTTTTTTTAGAGACAGAGTCTTGCTCTATCACCCAGGCTGGAGTGCAATGGCTTGATCTCAGCTCACTGCAACGTTTGCTGCCTGGGATCAAGTTATCCTCCCATGTCAGCCTCCCAAGTAGCTGGGACTACAGACGCTGGCCACCATGCTCAGCTAATTTTTAAATTTTTTATAGAGATGATGTCTCACTATATTGCCCAGGCTGGTCTTGAACTCCTGAGCTCAAGTGATCCTCCTGCTTCAGCCTCCCAAAGTGCTGGGATTACAGGTGTGGGCCACTGTTCCTGGCCCTGATATCTGTTGTGACTGGTGCCTCTATTCTGACTGGTCAGGGCCCTTTTCTAGTTTTTACATATTTTTAAAATGCCATCCCTGAAAACATTATTAATATCAAGAACAAGACAAAGTGGGCAGCTTTCACCATTTTGTAAATAATAGCCAATTTATTAGACAAGGAAATGAAATGAGAGATATAAATATTAGGAAGAAATCATTACTTACAGATGATTTGACTTTATATCATCTGCTCAGAATTTTCCCATTTCTCTGCGGCCCCAGGAACTATCTCATCCTCATACTTGACCTCCGAGTTGCTGCTGGTGAAAATCTCAGTGCTGTGTATTTGTTTTTGGTTTTCTGTTCGGGGGAGGAGGGGGTGAGTGAAGCCAGTTTGCCTCTATGCTGCCATTTTGGAACTGGAAGTCCTCAATCTCCATTCTTGCTTGATAATTTCTAAGGACAAAATTCTAGGTTGGAGATCATTTTCAGGATTTTGAAGGCATTTCTCTTGCTTCTTGAAAGGCTGTCTTCTTGTTTCCAGTCCTGCTCTTGGGAAGTCCAGAGCTGTTGTGTTTCTTCATTCTTTGTATATAACCAAACTGTTTCCTTTTTTTCCCCCCTGGAAGTTATTCGAATTTCTTTGTCCAGTTGTTGTGAAGTTTCACAATGGGTGACTTGTTATGAATCTATCTTCATCTGTTTTCCTCAGCACTTTGTGGGTCCTTTTAATCTGAACCCTCAAGTTCTTAAACTCTGGTGATTTTTCTTAAATTATTTTGATTATTTGCTTTGTTCTACCTTTTTCTGTTCCTTTGGTTTTGTTATCTTTTTTCTCCTATTTCCATCTCTGTTTTGTTTTGTTCCACTTTTAGTAATACTTCATCTTCTCCTCTATTAAGAGTTGTCTTTTTGTTTCTATCATGTCTTTAATTCCCAACGACTCTTTTGTTCTCTGAGAACTCCTGTTCTATAGCATCCTATTCTTGTTTTGTAGATGCTGTATATATTTTTTAATAACTCTAAGGATATTAATGACATTTTGTTTTTCTTTCTAAAGTTTTATTTTCCCTGAACAGTCTTTAATTCCTCCTGAATGCCTTTTTCTTTCTTTCTTTTCTTTTTTTTTTTTTTAATAGAGATGAGGTCTTCTATGTTGCCCAGGCTGGTCTGGAACTCCTGGCCTCAAGTGATCCTCTTGCCTCGGCCTCCCTAAGAGCTGGGATTACAGACATGAACCACTGCACCCGGCCTAGATTTCTTCTTCCTGTTTGTATTTGCCTATATCTTTCATATTAGAAAACTTTCTCAATGACTCGTAAACCTTTATTATTTTTTTTAGATGGAGACTCCCTCTGTCGCCCAGGCTGGAGTGCAGGGGCACGATCTCGGCTCACAGCAACCTCCACATCCCAGGTTCAAGCAATTCTCCTGCCTCAGCCTCTTGAGTAGCTGGGACTACAGGCATGGGTCATCACACCCAGCTAATTTTCGTATTTTTACTAGAGACAAGGTTTCACCATGTTGGCCAGGAGTCTTGAACTCCTGACCTCAGGTGATCTGCTCACCTCAGTCTCCCAAAGTGCTGGGATTACAGGCGTGTGCCACCATGCCCAGCCGGTAATCTTTGATCACATAATCATATCATTAAAGCATGGCAACTTATCCCCATGATTAAGCATGAGAGAGTAAAAACTCAATGGAAGTGCAAAATATGGGGCTTTTTATTTTTTTTTTAAAGAGACAGAGTGTTGCTATGTTGCCCAAGCTGGCCTCTAGGCCTCTAATTCTTGGGCTCAAGCAATCCTCCCACCTCAGCCTCTAGAGTAGTTGAGACTACAGGCTTGTGCCACCGGGCGTGGCTTGCATATGGGACTTGTTGACTTTACAATTCATTAGAGAGTGCCTGGAGTGGGCAAGTTCACCAGGAAGAAACTTCCGATCTCCTGCTAGGTGGACAAATGCCTAGTTGCTAGCATTCTGGATGATAAGTGAGGGGAGAGGGGTGGGGAGGTCTGTGCAATAAACATTCAACATACATAAGCACTAAGTCCCCCTGTTTGGGATATAAGACCTATAACTCAACTGTGCAGGGAACTGTCATAGTCTGAAGACCTTTGGTTTTACTTTCATCAGAGAATAAATGGCTGGTCTTATCACTTAGACAGACATGTTTGCAAGGTTTGACATTGCTTGCTATATTTCTTTACCTGTTTATTTTATTTTTATGATGGAGCGTCGCTCTGTCGCCCAGGCTCACTGCAAGCCCCGCCTCCCGGGTTCACGCCATTCTCCTGCCTCAGCCTCCTGAGTAGCTGGGACTACAGACTCCAGCCACCACGCCTGGCTAATTTTTTGTATTTTTAGTAGAGACAGGGTTTCACCATGTTAGCCAGGATGGTCTCGATCTCCTGATCTCGTGATCCACCCGCTTTGTCCTCCCAAAGTGCTGGGATTACAGGTGTGAGCCACTGTGCCTGGCTACCTGTTTCTTTTTTTTTAGACGGAGTCTCTCTTGGTCTCCCAGGCTGGAGTGCAATGGTGTGATCTCAGCTCACTGCATCCTCTGCCTCCCAGGTTCAAGCAATTCTCCTGCCTCAGCCTCCCAAGTAGCTGGGATTACAGGTGCTCACCACCACGCCTGGGTAATTTTTGTATTTTTAGTAGACACAGGGTTTTACCATGTTGGACCAGGCTGGTCTAGAACTTCTGGCCTCAGGTGATCCGGCCTCCCAAAGTGCTGGGATTACAGGCGTAAGCCACCATGCCCCTCCTCTTCACCTGTTTCTTAATTCGAAGTCACTTATTCTTGAGATCAGAACTAGCGGTAGAGAAGGATGGTGAAGCATTCATTCCTATGCTAAGGGCTCTGCTGGGTCCCTCCTTTGGTACATCAAGAAGTGGGCCATTGTCTCTAGCGAACTTTTTCTTCATAAAAACTTACCTGTTATATGTGCCATTTCTTTGGGACTGTGGTGACATGAGTAGTAACAATTCATAGGTAAAATTATGAAGAGTAACTTAACACAGTTAAAGTGTTTGCATGCTAAGAAAGCCTTTAATGATTAATCCCATTGTTGACTTTTAAGGTGTGGTAGAACACTGATGGGAATATGATTTTTGTCCCATTTTATCATACCCCTTATACGTAGGTTCAGTAGAATAAGATTCAATAAAATGTTGAGATGTGTCAAAGTATCCCCAAATTTCACACACACACACACACACAGCTGAAACTATTTTTCTTTTACTATAGTTTATCCTGTATAATCTAAAAATCATTAGTAAATGTATTTTTTAATCACAAAACATATAAAGAAATAGTTCCAAATGTTTTTGTCATCCCTCAAGACATGAACACTCATTATTTTTAAAAAATGAAAGTGGTCAATTTCACAAAGCTGGGCTTTTGTGATATGTAAGAAACAGTAACTGAAAGGTTTACTGAAACTACACTCAGAGGCAAAGACAAATGCCTCTACAAGGTGGCTTCTAAATATACATGGGACACATAGTTATTATTGACTATCTGACTCAGTTCAGCCGAAGCTAATGAGGGAAAAGGGCGAGGAGCTGTTAAGTGGAAATTTGTACCTTTCACTTTTGGGTTTTATGTGTCTATTTCTGGATCCACCAGGAAGAGAAGCATTTTGAGATAGGATACTGTTTATACTTAACACATTCTAGACATGGAAAAAGATAACTCCCTTCTTTTCTTTTTTTTTGAGACAGAGTTTCGCTCTTGTTGCCCAGGATGGAGTATAATGGCACGATCTTGGCTCACCACAACCTCTGCCTCCCAGGTTCAAGCAATTCTCCTGCCTCAGCCTCCTGAGTAGCTGGGATTACAGGCATATGCCACCACGCCAGGCTAATTTTGTATTTTTAGTAGAGACGGGGTTTCTTCATGTTGGTCAGCCTGGTCTCAAACTTCCAACCTCAGATAATCCGCCCGCCTCGGCCTCCCAAAGTGCTGGGATTATAGGCGCGAGCCACCATGCCTGGCCTACCCTTCTTTCTTTGACTTAGCACTTAGTACTTTCTTTGACTTAGTACCATCAAATTTCATCCCCCTCAGAAACAATTTTTTTTCATTTTTAAAATAGTTTTCTTTTGCCTGAAGAAACAATTTAGGCTGGTTGCAGTGGCTCACACCTGTAATCCCAGCACTTTGGTAGACCAAGGCAGGCGGATCACTTCAGGTCAGGAGTTTGAGACCAGCCTGGCCAACATGGTGAAACCCAGTCTCTACTAAAAATACAGAACATTAGCCGGGTGTGGCACGCCTGTAGTCCCAGCTACTCAGGAGGCTGAGGCTGGAGAATTGCTTGAGCCAGAAGGCAGAGGTTGTAGTGAGCCGAGATCCTGCCACTGCACTCCAGCCTTGGCGACAGAGACAAAACCTGTCTTAAAAAAAAAAAACAAAAAAACGGCCGGGCGTGGTGGCTTACGCCTGTAATCCCAGCACTTTGGGAGGCTTAGGTGGGTGGATCACGAGGTCAGGAGTTCAAGACAAGCCTGGCCAAGATGGTGAAACCCCGTCTCTACTAAAAATACAAAAAATTAGCTGGGCATGGTGGCACATGCCTGTAATCCCAGCTACTCAGGAGGCTGAGGCAGAGAATTGCTTAAACCTGGGGAGCGGCAGTTGCGGTGAGCCGAGATCACGCCACTGCACTCCAGCCTGGGTGACAGAGTGAGACTCCGTCTCAAAAAAAAAAAGCCAGACGCGATGGCTCACGCCTGTAATCCCAGCACTTTGGGAGGCAGAGGCGGGAGGAGTTTGAGACAAGCCTGACCAACATGGTGAAACCCCGTCTCTACTGAAAATACAAAAATTAGCCAGGCATGGTGGCACGTGCCTGTAACCCTAGCTACTTGGGAGGCTGAGGCAAGAGAATGGCTTGAACCCGAGAGGCAGAGGTTGCAGTGAGCCGAGATCGCACCACTGCACTCCAGCCTGGGTAACAGAGTGAGACTCTGTCTCAAAAAAAAAAAACCAACCAAACAAAAAAACCCTACAGTTTAATAAAGATTTACACTAAGAGTTTCCCCTAATTATATTTATTTTTGCCACAGTACTTTTTTGAGACAGGGTCTCACTCTGTCGCCCATGCTGGAATGCAGTGGTGCAATCTCTCACTGCAGTCTCACTACAGCCTCGACCTGTGTCAGCTTCTGAGTAGCTGGGACTAACAGACTGGTGCCACCATGCCCGGCTAAGTTTTGTATTTTTTGCAGAGATGGGTTTTTGCCATGTTGCCCAGGCTGGTCTCGAACTCCTGAGCTCAAGCAATCCACCTGCCTTGGCCTCCCAAAGCGTTGAGATTACAGGCGTGGACCACTGCAGCCAAACCTCAGTTTTTAAAATTTTTTTTCCCGAGACAGAGTCTTGCTCTGTCGCCATGGCTGAAGTGCAATGGCATGATCTCGGCTCACTGCAGTTATTTCAATGAATATAAAAGTTGAAAGCTGAAAAGAACTGCTGATTATCTGTTAAATTAGGCATATTTAATATTTTTGTACATTATTTTGCTATTGAAAGACATTTATATGGCCAGGTGTGGTGGCTCATGCCTGTAATCCTAGCACTTTGGGAGGCCAAGGTGGGCAGATTGCTTGAGGCCAGGAGTTCAAGACCAGCCTGGGCAATACCGTGAGACCCCATTTCAATTATTAAAAAAAAAAAAATTAAAAGGAATATATAATAATAAAAAAAAAAGAAAGAAATATATTCAGGCCGGGCACGGTGGCTCACGCCTGTAATCCCAACACTGGGACGCCAAGGCGGGAGGATCACCTGAAGTCAGGATTTAGAGACCAGCCTGGCCAACATGGTGAAACTCCCTCTCTATTAAAAATACAAAAATTAGCCGGGCGTGGTGGTGTACGCCTGTAATCCCAGCTACTCAGGAGGCTGAGGCAGGAGAGTCGTTTGAATCCGGAGGCGGAGGTTGCAGTGAGCCGAGATCGTGCCATTGCACTCCAGCCTGGGCAACAAGAGCGTAACTCTGTCTCAAAAAAAAAAAAAAAAAAAGAAACATATTCAAAGATATTTATAGAAAACCCTCAATGAAAGAAAATGTGTATCAGATGAACACAAATTAGACTTAGATAAGCAATCAATGAATAAACTGAGGGTACTTTTTATGAGCCAGGCACTATTCTAGGAGCCAGGAATTCAGTAAGATCAAGATGGAGGCCATGACCTCCAGGAGATTCCCTGTGGGTAAGAGAAGGCAAGATTCTTGGGATTCCTCCTCTCCTTAACCAGTAAACCATTTATTGAGCACCTATTGTTAGGCCCCATTTGGCCCCTGGGGGTGGCATTCTCTACCCAGCAGGGAAGTGCTGGGTAGAGAAGGGATGGGTCTCTGGCTAGGGCTCCATCCCCAGGCCTGTACCCACGAACCTAAGTGAGGACACGCATTTTTGTTTTCTTGCCTAAATGTTGCATCTCAAGACCACTCTGGTCCGCCACGCCCCCATCCTGTGCCTATAAAAGCACCCGAGACCCTAGCAGGCCGGCAGGAGCGGCTCCACTTGGAGAGGAACACACAGGCGGAAGAACACACAGGCGGCCGGGCGCTGGCGGAAGAGCACACTTAAAGACTGCGGCGGGCCATCCTCCGGCGGGCTGTCTTCCGGCAGGCCATCCTCCAGTAGGAACACGGGGAGTTTGGCCAGGGCGGTTGGAGGAGAGCCTAGGCCGCTGAGCAGCCCTACTCCAGGAGAAAACCGCCTTCCCACTCCATCTCCCTTCTGGCTCTCCTGTCAGCTGAGAGCTACTTCCACTCAGTAAAACCTTGCACTCATTCTCCAATACGACCTGTCCTCTGATTCTTCCGCTACACCATGGCAAGAAACCCCGGGACACAGAAAGCCCTCTGTCCTTGCAATAAGGCAGGGATCTAAGTGAGCTAGCACAAGCCGCCTGCGGATGGCTAAACTGAGGATGGCTAAACTGAAACAGCACACGGTAACACAAGCCCACTGGGGCCTCAGGAGCTGTAACTCCATCCCGGAGGTAGCAATTCGACATCATGCCTTAGTGGACTGGCAAATTACTGCATTTCCTGGAGTTTCAGGGCGACTTGTGATATTTAAAAGCTCAAATGTTAAATTGTGGGGTGCTGGATCTCTCTGGTAAGCACTATGTTTGGGGTAAAAACAGGCTGTCATGAGAGCACATAGGAAGGACAACCTCCTGGGGGAGGGTTGGGTGCAGAGGCTCCCCAAGCGAGGTCTGAAGGAGTTGGTCTGAGGATGAAGAAAATAACTGGCATTTAAAGCTTTTAGAACTGGAAGAGCTTCCTTCTCTCCTCACCAAAAATAATAATAAACAAAATAAAAAAGAAGAGGATGGGCGCGGTGGCTCAGGCCTGTAATCCCAGCACTTTGGGAGGCCGAGGCGGGTGGATCACCTGAGGTCAGGAGTTCGAGACCAGCCTGGCCAACATGGCGAATCCCCGTCTCTACTAAAAATACAAAAATTAGCCGGGCGTCCTGGTGAGCACATGTAATCCCAGCTACCAGGGAGGTTGAGGCAGGAGAATCGCTTGAACCCAGGAGGTGGAGGTTGCAGTGAGCCAAGATCGCGCCACTGAACTCCAGCCTGGGCAACAGAGCGAGACTTGTCTCAAAACAAACAAAACAAACAAGCAAACAAAAAAACAAAGCAGAAGAAATTGGGCAAATAGGGGAAGGTTAGATAGGGAAGCTTGCTTCTTTAGAGGAGCCACAGGTATTTCAGTAGAACTAGAGCCTGAGAAGGGACTTTGAGCCTTTTGGTGTCAGTCTACTTTGTCCATCTGGTAAAGCCTATGCACTTGTCCCAGAATAATGGCTTTAAATGTATAAAGTAGGAAACTATTATATTGCAGTGCAGTTACCAGAATATTTAAAACACAGGTACAATATATGTATGTATTTGTCAACCCATTAATAACAAGGTCTAGCAGTGGGTATAACTACTATAATTTCATAGTAGCAATGAAGATAAATAATGTTTTAAGATATTTGCAGTAACCAGGTGTGGTGGGGTGTACATGTAGTCCCAGATACTCAGGCTGAGGCAGGAGGATCATTTGCACCCAGGAGCTTGTGGCTGTAGTGTGCTATGATCATGCCTGTGAAAAGCCACTGCATGGCCAGGTGCGGTGGCTCACGCCTGTCATCCCAGCACTTTGGGAGGCCGAGGCGGGCGAATCACTTGAGGTCGGGAGTTGAGACTAGCCTGACCAACATGGAGAAACCCCGTCTCTACTAAAAATACAAAATGAGCCAGGCACGGTGGTGCATGCCTATAATCCCAGCTGCTCTGGAGGCTGAGGCAGGAGAATTGCTTGAACCTGGGAGGCGGAGGTTGCACTGAGTCTAGATCATGCCGTTGCACTCCAGCCTGGCCAACAAGAGCGAAACTCTATTTCTAAATAAATAAATAAATAAATAAATAAAGTCACTGTACTCCAGCCTGGGCAACCTTGTGAGACCCTGTCTCTAAAAATTAAAAAAAATTTTTTTTAAAGATATCTTTGGCCGGGCACAGCGGCTCATGCCTGTAATCCCAGCACTTTGAGAGGCTGAGGTGGGTGGATCACCTAGGTCGGGAGTTCGAGACCAGCTTGACCAACATGGTGAAATGTCATCTCTACTAAAAACACAAAATTAGCTGGGCGTGGTGGCGCGTGCCTGTAATCCCAGCTTGAACCTGGGAGGGGGACGTTGTGGTGAGCCGAGATCGTGCCATTGCACACCAGCCTGGCAACAAGAAACTCTATCTCAAAAAAAAAAAGTCTTCAAGGACTGGGATGTCTTGTGAAAATGTCTGACTTCTGTTGGTTGTAGAGTCACAGCTGTTGTTAATAATACTAGGATTTATTGCCTATATTCATAATAGGAGGAAATCTTAAATTTCGATTAGAGATTGGTAGAAGATTTTTTTTTTTTTTTTTTGCGTTCAAGTTCAATCTACCATAGATCCCAGTTTATGACCCCCTGGTTTTAGGCTATAGTTTCTAAACAGGGCTTCCTGCCTTCAGTCAGATGTACCTCTATTCCAGTTGTCTAGTTTGGGAATGCACAAATCTGATCAAGCCATTCTCCTCTTTAAAGCTCTTTACTAGTTCCCCTGGCCTTTAGGATTAAGTCTAAATTCTTCGTTGTGATTTACACATCCCTCCAGTATAAGTCTCTTTCCACTCCCTTACTCCTGCTCTTTTTCCCAGACAAACAGAACTTGTCAAACACAATCCTGTTTTGCCTTTCCACTTGCTGCTTTTTTCTGATTGGAAACCTCTTTGACCCTATCCCTTCTCTGCTGAGTAAACGCCTCAGTCACCACCTGCTTCAGAAATCTGTTCATGGCCCGGCGCAGTGGCCTGTACACCTGTACACACATGTTACATGTGGCCTCACGTCTGTAATCCCAGCACTTTGGGAGGCCAAGGTGGGTGGATCACTTGAGGTCAGGAGTTTGAGACCAGCCTGGCTAATATGGTGAAACCCCATCTCTACTAAAAATACAAAAATTAGCCGGGTGTGGTGGCGGGCTACTCCAGAGGCTGAGGCACAAGAATTGCTTGAACCTGGGAGGTGGAGGTTGCAGTGAGCCAAGATTGTGCCACTGCACTCCAGCCTGGGTGACAGAGCGAGACTCAAAAGAAAAGAAAAGAAAAGAAAAGAAATCTGACTTAACATCTACCTGGTTCCTGGCCTCACACTGGGAGAGACAGATAATTAAACATGCCTTTATAACACAATGTGAGAACTGCTTTATCCATTGTTTTATTTCCAGTGTTTGCACCGTGCCTGAACAGTACCTGCTTAGTGCTTAAATGTTACACAACTCCAGAGGGTGCATTCACACTGTATTCTATGTGAATGGGCCCTACACCCCGACCCTCCCCCAGAGTTCTGTAACTATTAGCCCTGGCTGGACAGTATTTTATTGATGAATAAACAAATGAATAAGTGGCCTCAACTGGGTGTGGAAAAACCCTGCAGGTACTGAATTTGGGCAGGAATCATTCTTGGATTATGTATACAGTCCTGTGTTCATAATGACTAGGGTATGTTCTGAGAAAGGCATTATTAGGTGATTTTTATGTTGTGGGAACATCACAGAGTGCACTCAAATGAACTTAGATGGTAGAGCCTACTGCACACCTAGGCTACATGGTAGAGCCTGTTGCGCCTAGGCTATACACCTATACAGCATGTGTCTGTACTGAATACTGTCGACAACTGTACCACATAAAAATATGATATAATCTTTAAAATTTTTAATTTAAATTTTTTATTTTTTATTTTTTATTTATTTTTTTGAGACGGAGTCTTGCTCTGTCGCCCAGGCTGGAGTGCAGTGGCGCAATCTTGGCTCACTGCAAGCTCCGCCTCCCGGGTTCACGCCATTCTCCTGCCTCAGCCTCCCGAGTAGCTGGGACTACAAGCGCCTGCCACCACGCCCGGCTAATTTTTCGTATTTTTAGTAGAGACGGGGTTTCACCGTGTTAGTCAGGATGGTCTTGATCTCCTGACCTTGTGATCCGCCCGCCTCAGCCTCCCAAAGTGCTGGGATTATAGGCGTGAGCCACCGCGCCCGGCCAATTTAAATTTTTTAAATAAATAAAGATGAGGTCTCACTATGCCATCCAGGCTTGTCTAGAACTCCTTGGTTCAGGGGATCCTCCTGCCTCTGCCTCCTTAATTGCTGAGAGTACAGATTTGAGCCACCTCGCCTGGCCTGGTATTATAATCTTATAGGACCACCACGGTGTATGTGGTCCATCGTTGAACAGTTATTATGCAGCACATGACTGTACTCAGTTTCTTAAGTCAATCATTGTAATCTTTTTTGCGTGTCTGCATATTATAATTTAGAAGAGTTGAGTATTTCAAGGGCTTAAAAAAAGCCACTTGTTTTTCTGAATATAGAAGTATTACGGGCTGGGCACAGTGGCTCATGCCTGTAATCCCAGCACTTTGGGAGGCCGAGACAGGCAGATTGCTTGAGCCCAGCAGTTCAAGACCAGCCTGGGCAACATAGCAAGACCCCATCTCAACTAAAAATGAAAAATTAACCCAGCATGGTACATACCTTTTGTCCCAGCTACTCAGGAGTCTGAGGTGGGAGGATCACCCAGGAGGCTGAGGCTGCAGTGAGCCATGATTTTGTGATTATGACACTACACTCCAGCCTGGGTGACAGAGTAAAACTCTGTGTGGAAAAAAAAAAAAAAAAAGCATTACAAGTGCATTTGTAGGAAACTTGAAAAATATGGTAAAATATACAAAACTAAAATCAAAAGTCACCCCAAAACAATCTTATGACTGAACAGAACTGTCTTGGGGTATTTTATACCAATGACATTTAATTAAAATTATAAACCAGATTGAATATATATTTGCACAGTTTTTGTGTGTGTGTGGTTTTTTATTGTTTTTTTTTTTGAGACAGAATCTTGCTCTGTTGCCTAGGCTGGAGTGCAGTGGCGTAAAAACGGCTCACTGCAGCCTTGACCTCCTGGGCTCAAGTGATTCTCCCGCCTCAGCCTCCCAAGTAGCTGGGACTACAGGCACATGCCACACACCTGGCCAATTTTTGTATTTTTTTGTAGATACAGGGTCTCACTATGTCGCCCAGGCTGGTCTTGAACTCTTGGCCTTAAACAATCCTCCCGTCTTGGCCTCTGCAAGTGCTGGGATTACAGGCATAAGCCACCATGCCTGGCCTGCACACTGATTTTTTATTCCAAAAGTGTTAATTGTGTAAGACATACAGAATATACAATTATTCATGGAGATGTGGTTTTTCTTTTGTTAATTCTTTAACTTTGCAAATATTCCCTGAATGTGAAACATGAGTAAGACACTGGAGTGGACATTCTGGGTAAAGTAAAGATAAATTAGACGTTGATCCCATTACCCAGGTACTTACAGGCTGTTGGAGAGATGAGACACATTTGGAACCTTAATACAGTCATGCACCGCAGAGCAACCTTTCTGTCAACAACTGACTGCATGGTGGTCCCATCAGATTATAATGGAGCTGAAAAATTCCTATTGCCTACTGATATTGTAGCTGTTGTAATGTCATAGTGCAATTACTTAATTTTAAAATATAGTGTAGCCTAAGTGTACAGTGTTTATGAAGTCTACAGTAGTATGCAGTAATGTCCTAGGCCTTCACATTCACTCACTACTTACTCATTGACTCACTTAGAGCAACTTCCAGTCCTGCAAGCTATATTCATGGTGAGTTTATTTTTTCCTTAGAGATGGTTTTTTCCCTAGAGATGTGGTCTCACTGTGTTGCTCAGTTTGGACTGAAATTCCTGGGCTCAAGTGCTCCTTTTGACTCAGCCTCCTGAATACTTGGTAATACAAGCATGTACAACTACATCTGGCTCATTTTTAAATCTTTCATACCATATTTTTATTGTACTTTTTCTATGTTTAGATACAGAAATACTTACCATGGTGTTACAATTGCCAACAGTATTCAGTACAATGACAACTGTGTAGGTCTGTAGCTGAAGAACATTATTATATTACTACGCCAAACCATATAGCCTAGGTGTGTAGTAGGCTGTACCATCTAAGTTTGTGTAAGGACACTGTATGATGTTCACATCATATAGTTCTTCACCTAAGGATGCATTTCTCAGAACGTATCCCTGTTGTTAAGAGACACATGATTGTACAAGGCGGTAAGGACATATGATATAAGAAAGCCGCAGTCACCCACAGTGAACTTTTTTTTTGTTTTTGAAATGGAGTCTTGCTCTATCGCCCAGGCTGGAATACAGTGGTGCAATCTCGGCTCACTGCAACCTCTGCCTCCTGGGTTTAAACGATTCTGCTGCCTCAGCATCCCGAATAGCTGGGATGACGGGCGTGTGCCATCACACCCGGCTAATTTTTGTATTTTTAATAGAGATGGGGTTTCACCTTGTTGGCCATGCTGATCTTGAACTCCTGACCTCAAGTGATCCACCCAACTCGGCCTCCCAAAGTGGTGGGATTACAGGTGTGAGCCACCGTGCCCAACCTCTCTACTTAAAACTTTCAATGTGTTCTTGTTGAATTTATTTTTATTTTAATTAACAACTTTTTATTGAAATACAACTCACATACCATAAAATTTTTTTTTTTTTTTTTTTGAGACAGAGTCTTGCTTTGTCACCCAGGCTACAGTGCAGTGGCACAATCTCGGCTCACTGCAACCTCCCCTTCTTAAGTTCAAGCAATTCTCCTACCTTAGCCTCCCGAGTAGCTGGGACTACAGGTGGGCACCACCATGCCTGGCTAACATTTGTATTTTTAGTAGAGCGGAGGTTTTACCGTGTTGGCCGGGCTGGTCTCAAACTCCTGACCTCAAGTTATCTGCCCGCCTTGGCCTCCTTAAGTGCTGGGATTACAGGCGTGAGCCACCATGTCCTGCCAAAATTCACTTTTTTTTTTTTTTTTTTCTGGGACAGTCTCGCTCTGTCACCCAGGCTGGAGTGCAGTGGTGCAATCTCAGCTCACTGCAACCTCCGCTTCTTGGGTTCAAGTGATTCTCCTGCCTCAGCCTCCCCAGTAGCTGGGATTACAGGCATGCGCCACCACGCCAGGCTTATTTTTATATTTTTAGTAGAGACGGGGTTTCACTCTGTTGGTCAGGCCGGCCTCAAACTCCTGACCTCCGCCCACCTCGGCCTCCCAAAGTGCTGGGATTACAGGCGTGAGCCACCGTGCCCAGCCAAAATTCACTTTTTAAAGTACATAATTTACAAAGTTGTGCAACCATCTCATTGCTTTTTTTTTTTTTTTTTGGCCCAGGCTGGAGTACAGTGGTGTGATCACCGCTCACTGGAGCCTCAACCTCCTAGGCTCAAGTGATCCTCCCACCTCAGCCTCCCATGTAGCTGGACTATAGGCATATGCCATTATGCCAGGCTAACTTTTTTCACTTTTTGTAGAGACAGTGGTCTACCTATGTTGCCCAGACTGGTCTTTAACTCTTGGCCTCAGGCAATCCTCCTTCCCCAGCCTCCCATAGTGCTGGGATTACAGGTGAGTCACCATGTCTGGCCCCATCTCATTGTACTTTAAAATCCAAAGCATAACCATGGCCCATTTTTTCATGTAATATGGTTCCTGCCTACCTCTCCAACTTAATTTCATAACATGTTTGCCTTTGTAATTGCTGTTTCCTTAACCTGGAATCCTGGAATACTTTTTCTACTTTCATTTCATGTGGCTGGCTCATCCTGATGCCTTCAGTTGAATACCTCTACAGAGAAAATTTTTCAAACACATTATCCAAAATACCTTCTCATCCACACAACTACCCTCTATCATATCATCCTATTTATTTTCTTATTTAGATTTACAATCTGTAAATGGTATTATATTACCTATTTGTTATTGGTATATTCTATGGCTTTACCACTAGAATATAAATTCCATAGGATATGGATTTTTCTAGCTCTCTTTATTAAAAAATTTTTCCACGTTTTTATTTTGAAAAATTTCAAACCTACAGAAAAGTTAAAAGAATACAGTGAACACCCTTATACCCTTCACCTAGACTCCAATTTTTGATATTTTGTCATGTTTGCTTTACTTCTCTATATATATCTGTTTAAAAGTTGAACAATTTGCATTTATCATACTTCACCCTTAAATACTTCAGACTGGGCTGTGCGGGGTGGCTCACGCCTGTAATCCCAGCACTTTGGGAGGCCAAGACAGGAGGATAGCTTAAGCTCAGGAGTTTGAGACCAGCCTGGGCAACATAGTGAGACCCTGTCTCAATTTAAAAAAAAAAGAAAAAAAATACTTGAGCCTGAATCTCCTAAGAACAAGTAATCATTCCTGTAAAACCAAAATACTATTATCACTGCAAGACATTTACTATTACTATAGTGCTATAATCTAATATATAATCCACTTTCAGTTTTCCCCAGTTGTCTTTTATGGCTGTTTTTTCCTAATCTAGGATCCAATCAGCAATCACGCATTGCATTTGATTAAGTCTTTTAATGTCTCCTTTACTTTAATCTACTTAATTTTTTTTTTTCTCTGACATTAACTTTTTTAAGAATCCAGGCCACTTGTAGAATCGTTTACAATTTGTTTTTGGCAAGAGTAATTAACATAAGTGGTACTATACTTCTCATTGCACCATATCAGGAGAAATGGAATGTCAGTTTGTCCTATTACTGGTGATGTTGAGTTTGATTGCTTGGTTAAAATGAAGTCTATCACATTGTTCCATTGTAAAAATACCTTTGTAGTTAAAATTAATATTTAGAAAACACAAGAATATTCCTATTTTCCAACAATTTTTCACCCATTGGTTTTAGCATCTTTTGATGATTCTTGAATCAATTTACAGTGGTAGTTGCAAGATGATAATTTTTCTTTTCTGGCTTTATTTTTATTCTTTATTTTTTTGAGACAAAGTGTTACTCTGTCGCCCAGGCTGGAGTGCAGTGGCATGATTATGGCTCATTGCAGCTTCAACTTCCTGGGCTCAGCCTCCCAGTAGCTGGGACTACAGGAGCACACCACCACACTTAGCTTATTTTGGTTTTTGATTTTTTTGTTTGTTTGATTTTGTAGAGATGCAGTTTCACAGGGTTGCCCAGGCTGGTTTCAAACTCTTGGGGTCAAGCCATCCACCCGCCTTGGCTTTCCAAAGTGCTGGGATTACAGGCGTGAGCCATGGTGCCCAGACTTCTGACTTCTTCACAGCTCTATCATCAGTGCCTGGCATAGTACTTGCAATAAGGTCGACACTCAGTGAATATTTGTTGAATAAATTAATGAAAATCTACCTTATATCAGATATGTTGATCACAAATTTTGTCAAAATGGCAGTAATGCGGTAGGTTATTTTGGTGTTAAGGATAGAACTTTGGCATACATCTAAGTGAA
This sequence comes from Pongo pygmaeus, assembly GCF_028885625.2. Classification (NCBI taxonomy): domain Eukaryota; kingdom Metazoa; phylum Chordata; class Mammalia; order Primates; family Hominidae; genus Pongo; species Pongo pygmaeus. Next base: position 163,981,373 of record NC_072376.2, on the reverse strand, counting down.
CTATTTATTTTTTGGATTGGGGTCAGCAAACTATGGCCCATGAAACAAACCTGCTCTGCCACCTGTTTTTGTACGGTCCACAAGCTAAAAATGTTTTTTCACAGTTTTAGATCATTGGAGACAAAAATTCAAAAGTATAAGTGTATCATGATATGTGAAAATTATATGAAATCAAACTTCAATGTTCATAAATTAAGTATTATTGGAACACAGGTACCCACATTTGTTTAGATAATGTTATGGAAACCTTCCCACTACACATGGTAGGTTTGCTGCAACAGAGATCATATGGTCTGGCAAGTCTAAAATTTAGTAGTTTTACTATCTTACCTTTTATCAAAAATGTTTGCTCCACTGGGTGTGGTGGTTCATGTCTGTTATCTCAGCAGTTTGGAAGGCTGAGGTGAGAGGATCACTTGAGCCCAGGAGTTTGAAGTTACAATGAGCTATGATTGCGCCACTGCATTCCAGCTTGCGCAACAGAGTGAGACTCCATCTTGAAAAAAAAAAAAAGAAAGAAAAGAAAAAAAGTCTGCTGACTCCTGTGTTAGATCTTAAAGTTCTTGATGGCACAATGTTTTGCACATAAAAAGCATTCAATACATGTTTGTTGGATTAAATTGAAACTCTAAAGTCTTCTGATTTAATTTGTCCGATCTGAATTCCTTGCCTGGATCTACACAAGTACTACCTGTTTGAATGGGTAGTATCTTACCTTGAAAAGTAGTTTTAATATTTGTCGAAGTTTATTTATCCCTTATAGATTCAAAAGGGAAGTCATATATATACCTACCACTAATACCAGGCTGAATGTGTTAAGAGCCACAAGAAAGTTATAGTTTATATGTTCCTGGCTTCAGGATGAAACAGAATTCGTTAAACTGGAGCAATTTGGAAAAGACTTCAGTTTCAGAGTAGTTGACATTGGATTATCAGATCATGTGGGAAAACCAAGAACAAAACTGGAGATGGGCTATCATAAGAAGGAAGCTGTGGGCCGGGCGCGGTGGCTCATGCCTGTAATCCCAGCACTTTGGGAGGCCGAGGCGGGCGGATCACAAGGTCAGGAGATCGAGACCAACATGAAACCCCGTCTCTACTAAAAATACAAAAAATTAGCCGGGTGTGGTGGCGGGCGCCTGTAGTCCCAGCTACTCGAGAGGCTGAGGCAGGAGAATGGCGTGAACCCAGGAGGCGGAGCTTGCAGTGAGCCGAGATCGCGCCACTGCACTCCAGCCCTGGGTGACAGAGTGAGACTCCGTCTCAAAAAAAAAAAAAAAAAAAAGAAGGAAGCTGTGATATTGTTACCAGAAAGGGGTCCCCATATAGACCGCAAGACAGCACTCTTGCATCTCGTGCAAGAAAGAATTCAGGGCGAGTCTATAAAGTGAAAGCAAGTTTGAGAAAGTGAAGAAACAAAAGAATGGCTAGTCCCTAGGCAGAGCAGCAGTTTGGGCTGCTCAACTGATAATACTTATAGTTATTTCTTGATTATATGCTACAAAAGGGGTGGGTTATTCATGAGTTTTCCAGAAAGAGATGGGCAATTCCTGGAACGGAGGGTTCTTCCCCTTTTTAGACCATATAGGGTAACTTTCTGACATTGCCATGGAATTTTAAAACTGTCGTGGTACTGGTGGGAGTATCTTTTAGCATGCTAATGCATTATAATTAGCATGTAATGAGCAGCGAGGATAACCAAAGGTCACTTTCGTCGCCATCTTGATTTTGGTGGGTTTTGGCCAGCTTCCTATTTTATCAGCAAGGTCTGTGTGACATGTATATTGTGCCAGCCTCCTATCGCCTGTGACTTAGAATGCCTTAACCTCCTGGAAATGCAGCCCAGTAGGTCTCAGCCTCATTTACCCAGCCCCTGTTCAAGATGGAGTCGCTCTGGTTCAAATGCCTCTGACAATATGCCTGGCTTGTCTAGGGCATAGAACTCTGAGAAGGGCGCTGATGTGTCATGCTCAACCCTGAAGGAACTGCATATCCCAGAATTAAGATCTACACTCTGTTCCAGGCATTTGTAAACACCTTCTCACTTTCTTTTTTTTTTTCCTTTGGACTCTTGAACCTGGTAACACTACTCACTTTCAAGCCTTCGGTAATCTGGCTTTTCCTTTATCATTTCACTGGGACAGTACTCTTGAACGTTACTTGTAATCACCAGAAAAACCAGTGGGCTTTGATTAGATCTCATCCTTCCTTGTCTGTCTGCAGCATTCAACACTTTAATTTTCTTTCTTTCTTAAAACACTTTCCAGGCTGGGCGTGGTGGCTTGCCTGTAATCTCAACACTTTGGGAAGCCAAGGTAGGTGGATTGCTTGAACTCAGGAGTTCGAGACCAGCCTGGGCAACATGGCAAAAACCCTATTTCTGCAAAAAATGAAAAAATTGCCTGGACTTGGTGCATGTACCTGTAATCCCAGCTACTTGGGAGGCTGAGGTGGGAGAATTGCTTGAGCACAGGAGGCCAAGGTTTCAGTGAGCGAAGATAGTGTCACTGCACTCCAACCTGGGTGACAGAGCAAGACTCTGTCAAAAAAAAAAAAAAAATCGGCTGGGCGTGGTGGCTCACACCTGTAATCCCAGCACTTTGGGAGGCCTAGGCGCCCGGATCAGTTAAGGTCAGGAGTTCAAGGCCAGCCTGGCCAACATGGTGAAACCCTGTCTCTACTAAAAATACAAAAATTAACCAGGTGTGGTGGTTCGCCCCTGTAGTCCCAGCTACTTGGGAGACTGAGACAGGAGAAATCGTTTGAACCTGGGAGGTGGAGGTTGCAGTGAACCGAGATCACGCCACTGCACTCCAAAGCGAGACTCCGTTTCAAAAAAAAAGAAAACCAAAAAACAACCCTTTCTGATGGCACCTATACTCCCTCCTCTGGTCCCTGTTCATTGACAGAGAAATAAAAGGGGTTACAATCAAGATATGGCTGTCAATTGGAAATAGTGAGGTTCCAAAATAGGTCTTATATTTGACTTTATCTTCTTTCATTTCAACACAAACTTTTAGGGAAACACTGGATGTTTCTGCAAAGTACACAACATCCAGATATTGTAAAGGGAAAAAAGACTCCTGGAATGTTCAGTCTTGTGGAGGAAAGAGATTGGTAAATAAGCAGCTAAAACTCAAAGAAGAACAAAGTGAGGGTTGATAAGAAGCATAAGTAGCATTCGGTGGCTGTGAAGAGGAAAGAGCAATTAAAAGTGACTTGAAGATTAGAATTGTTCATGTCTTTCTGTTTTTTGTTTTTGTTTTTTGAGATGTTGTTTCACTCTTGTTGCCCAGGCTGGAGTACAATGGCGCGATCTCGGCTCACTGCAACCTCTACCTCCCTGGCCTCAAGTGATCCACCCACCTTGGCCTCCCAAAGTGCTAGGATTACAGGCGTGAGCCACTGTGCCGGGTCGAATTGTTCATGTCTTTCCTAGTATGAAGGATGTATTGCCAATGCCCTATTGGTTAAGAAAAAACTAAGTAATAAAGTTTGTGTGATTCTTAAAGAAAAATTGTCTTCCTGCATTATTTGTTCATTATATTATGAACATTAAAAGTGCCTTTTTAAAGGATTGCTAAATCTAGGCCGGGCGTGTGGCTCACACCTGTAATCCCAGCACTTTGGGAGGTCGAGGTGGGTGGGTCACCTGAGGTCAGGAGTTCGAGACCAGCCTGGCCAACATGGTGAAACCTCTTCTCTATTAAAAATACAAGAATTAGCCAGGTGTGGTAGCAGGCTCCTGTAATCCCAGCTACTCGGGAGGCTGAGGCAGGAGAATCGCTTGAACCCGGGAGGTGGAGGTTGCACTGAGCTGAGATTGTGCCACTGCACTCCAGCCTGGGAAACAAGAGGGAAAATCTGTCTTAAAAGAAATAAAAATAAGGCCAGGTGTGGTGGCTCATGCCTGTAATCCCAGCACTTTGGGAGGCTGAGCCAGGTGGATCACGAGGTCAGGAGTTCAAGACCAGCCTGGACAAGATGGTGAAACCTCATCTCTAGTACAAATACAAAAATTAGCCAGGGATTACAGTGGCTGGTGCCTGTAATCCCAGCTACTCGGGAGGCTGAGGCAGAGAATTGCTTGAACCTGGGAGGCAGAGGTTGCAGTAAGCTGAGATCGCGCCACTGCACTCCAGCCTGGGTGACAGAGCGAGACTGTCTCAAAAAAAATAAAGGATTGCCAAATTTAATGGTCATCGTTAATTGATCCTCAGAACAATCCTCTTTGGTAGGTATTATTAGCTGTGTTTCATAGGTGAAAAAAGTGAGATTCAGAGGAATTAAGTAAACAATATAGGAAATGGCTGTAAAATAGAATTCAACTTCCCTTTCTCTTATTATCTAAAATGAATTCTTTAGGAAACTAGCAGTGAAGGTTTATTTAAGTATACTCCTTTTGGTTTCTACTAAATAGGGAACCTAAATTATAGCACTTAAACTGAATGGACTCACAGGCCCCTGAATGCAGTCCTTTTTTTTTTTTTTTTTGAGGCAGAGTCTTGCTCTGTTGCCAGGCTGGAGTGCAGTGGTATGATCTCGGCTCACTGCAACCTCCACCTCCCAGGTTCAAGCAATTCTCCTGTCTCAGCCTCCCGAGTAGCTGGGATTACAGGCATGTGCCTGGCTAATTTTGTATTTTTAGTAGAGACAGGGTTTCTCCATGTTGGTCAGGCTGGTCTCAAACTCCCGACCTCAGGTGATCCGCCCGCCTTGGCCTCCCAAAGTGCTGGGATTACAGGCGTGAGCCACTGTGCCTGGCCATCTTTCTCTTTTCTTTCTTTTCCTTTCTCTCTTTCTTTTTTAAATTTAAACTGGGGTAATTAGTCATCTTCAGGCAGTTGAACCAGTCTGATGGGTACGCCTCCCACTTCCCCCATCAGAAACTGGCTTGAGATCTTACTGTTCATTGGCTGATGGTTAGAGTTGGATTGACAGGTGCAGCAGTGGGGGGGAGAAAAAAAAGCTTTGCAAACTCCACAAAGAGATTTTGTAAATAGAAATGAAGGCTGTGTAAACAAAGTACCTGTACTGTCTCTAGTTTCCATGGCACACTGAACCAAGCACAAAGGGACCACAGTAGACAGCCTGCAATCCACAAACAGTCTTTTTATAGGGTGGAGAGGGGTGGGAAAGATTTCTGGCTTCTCCTGTTTTTGTCTAAAAAACCTACTGACCAAAACTTCTGATTCCAATAGCTCACATGTAGGAATCCTGAAGAATTTTCAGTGATTAAAAAAAAGTGACCAAGACGTAAGTAAGAACTCAGTTCTCTACAAAGGAAGTCAGAATAATTATTTGTTGATACTAGAGCAAAAGGATTCTATAAGATTGGGAATGGAGTGCAGTTTGTAGTCTATGAGCAGTTGTGGGAGTGCTAGAGGAGGGTCTAGGGTGTTGGGGTGGTGTATTCTGCAGAATGGAGTTCAGCAACTATTCTTCTCGCTAGATGTGGTATGAACTTCGCTTAGCCTTCTCTCCTTTCATTACCTACAAAAAAAGTGGCAGACAGGAAGTAGGCAACAGTGGTAACTGAGCAGGCAGGGCTGGAGTTTGTACCAGTTTGTTATGTTTAGTTCTAGATTCTTTTTTGATATATTTTGAAAGATTAGTACTTACGTGATTTGAAAGAGTTGCATCAGAGATCTGATTCTGAAAAAAACGAATATTTTTGATTCATAGAAACTAATGGTCTGAGTGAGCAGAGAAGAAACCGTTGTCAAGAGTTCCCTCTTTTGATCCAAGAAATTAATGGAATTTGCGACTGAATCAAAGATTATATGGACATTCCAAAGGCTAACCAGATTAGCTGGGAAATAGAACACTTAACAGATAAATTGATTGGATTTTTTTTTTTTTTTTTTTTTTTTAAGTTAGAATCTTGCTCTGCCGCCCAGGCTGGAGTGCAGTGGCACGATTTTAGCTCACTGCAACCTCCACCTCCCGGGTTCAAGCGATTCTCCTGCCTCAGCCTCTCGAGTAGCTGGGACTACTGGCATGCGCCACGACGCTGGCTAATTTTTGTATTTTTAGTAGAGATGGGGTTTCACCATGTTGGCCAGGCTGGTCTCAAACTCCTGACCTCAAGTGATCCACCTGCCTCGGCCTCTCAAAGTGCTGGGATTATAGGTGTAAGCCGCCGCGCCCGGTCTAGAAAAACTTTTATAATTTTTTTTCAAAAAATGTAAAATACAGCTGGGCATGGTGGCTCACGCCTGTAATCCCAGCACTTTGGGAGGTTGAGGCAGGCAGATTACCTGAGGTCACGAGTTCAAGACCAGCCTGGCCGACATGGCAAAACCCTGTCTCTACTAAGCAAAAAATTAGTCGGGCATGGTGGCAGTCATCTGTAATCACAGCTACTTGGGAGGCTGAGGCTGAGGCAGGAGAATCGCTTGAACCCGAGAGGCAGAGGTTGCAGTGAGCAGAGACCGTGCCATTGCACTCCAGCCTGGGTGACGAGAGTGAAACTCTGTCTCAAAAAAAAAAAAGAGTAAAATACAGTCATGCCTTAATTATTCTAATGGCTTACATTTATCAAGCAATAATTGCTTTTGGAGTATCATGGTAAGTGCTTTACCTGTAATCCTCACCATGGGTATTCTTAGTATAGACTTTTTTTCCTTTTCTTGGGGGGGTGGGGACAGGGTCTTGCTCTGTCATCCAGGCTGGAGTGCAGTGGTGCCATTTCAACTCACTACAGCCTCAGCCTCCTGGGCTCAAGTGATTTTCCCACCTCACCCTCCCAAGCAGCTGGGACTACAGGTGTGCATCACCATGAGTGGCTAATTTTTGTGTTTTTTTTATAGACGGGGTCTCCCTATGTTGCCCTAGCTGGTCTTGAACTCTTGAACTCAAGTGATCTGCCCACCTCAACCTCTCAAAGTGCTGGAATCATAAGTGTGAGTCACCGTGCCTTGCCCGCTTAGTATTGTCGTTTTATAGATGAGGAAACTGAAACTTCAATAATTTGTTCAATAATTTCTCATAAATACACGGCCAGTAGGTCATGGTACTAGCACCAGATGTGTTAGGTGCTAAAAGCTATGCTGGTAACTAGTACATAATTTTACGATGTTTATAATAGCAGAACATCACGAAAAAACTTGAATTTAAATAACAGAAGATTGCTTAAATTGATTTATTATGGTTTAGTCATATATTAATATACAGTTATTATTTATATACAATTAATATTTAAACACAAGTGGCCAGACGCAGTGTCTCACACCCTATAATCTTAGCACTTTGGGAGTCCAAGGCAGGTGGATCACTTGAGGTCAAGGGTTCGAGATCAGCCTGGCCAACATGGCGAAACCTCGTCTCTACTAAAAATTCAAAAATTAGCTGGGCATGGTGGTGGGTGCCTGTAGTCCCAGCTACTCAGGAAGCTGAGGCAGGAGAATCACTTGAACCTGGGAGGCAAAGGTTGCACTGAGCCAAGATTGCACCACTGCACTCCAGCCTGAGCGACAGAACAAGACTCCATCTCAAAAAACAAAACAAAAAACCAAAAAAACCCCAAAATTCCACAAGTGACATGGAAAATGTTAATGATATATTTTTACGTGAAAAAAAAGCAGGGCACAGTATGTTTGGCATAATCTCAGTTCTGTAATCCACATCCATTTAGTGGGAAGACATACCTACAGCAAATGAGCGTTGCAATTATGGGTGTTTTTTTTTTTTTTTTTTTTTTGAGACGGAGTCTCACTCTGTCGCCCAGGCTGGAATGCAGTGACGCCATCTCGGCTTACTGCAACCTCCGCTTCCCAGGTTTAAGTGATTCTCCTGGCTTAGCCTCCTGAGTAGCTGAGACTGCGGGCGCGCACCACTGTGCCCAGCTAATTTTTTTTTTCTTTTGTTTAGAGTTGGGGTTTTACCATGTTGGCCAGGCTGGTCTCAAACTCCTGACCTCGTGATTTGCCTACCTCTGCCTCCCAACGTGCTGGGATTACAGGCGTGAGCCACCGTGCCCGGCCCCTTGGGTGTGTTTTTTTCTTTCATTTTTGAGCTTTTCTACATTTCCCAAACTTCCTTCAATTAACATGCATTACTTTTGCAATTATGTAAGATCTCTCAATGTTATTTAAAGCAGAGGTAAGAAATATAGTTAAGGGAAATAAATGTACCGTCATCAATTTCCTGACACATAACGAACATTTTGTGGGGAAAGGTGGAGGGGAAAACTGAGCATGTGAATGTCGCTGTAGCACAAATACATGCTCTTTCCCAGGTGCAGTCACCAGTACAGATATGTCTCATAACTTTCCATTAGCAATTATCATACTAACCAGGGGCATGAGTAAGCACAATCACATCCTGATCATTTTCCTCCTTGAGTCACTTTCCTCCCCTGGCTTCCCTAACTCCACATTCCTATTTTCTGTCTACCACATTGGCCTCTCCTTTCTCAATCTCCTAGTTCCTTCTCCTCTAAGCACCCCTATTTACCTTTCAAAGAGCCCCAGGCTTGGTCTTGAGTCTCCTCTTTACCATCTAACACAGACAAAAAGAAAATTAAAATGCCTTCCAGAGCCTGGCCAATGGCAAGCAAGTGAAGCTACTCATTGATTTCACTGCTAGTCCTCTTCTAGCTCAACTCCCGTCAGGAACACCTCAGTCACGGGTGTATTCTCCGCACTTGCTCAAGTCAAAAACGTAGAAGCCATCTTTTATTTCTCCCTTTTCACTCTTCCTCACTCCCTCATGCCAAAACAGTAACAAATCCCGTTGGTGCTCTTTTCTTTTCTTTCTATCTTTTTTCTTTTTTTTTTTTTTGTAGAGATGGGGTTTTCAAAATATATCTTCTTTTTTTTTTTTTTTTTTGAGGCAGAGTCTCACTGTGTTGCCCAGCCTTGGCACCATCTTGGCTGACTGCAGCCTCGACCTCCTGGGTTCAAGTGATTCTCCCACCTTAGCCTCCTGAGTAGCTGGGACTACCGGCTGGCGCCATCATGCCTGGCTAATCTTTGTATTTTTTTTGTAGAGACAGGGGTTTCTCCATGTTGCCCAGGCTGGTCTTGAACTTGTGAGTTCAAGCAATCCACCCACCTCTGCCTCCCAAATTGCTGAGATTACAGGTGTGAGCCCCAGCGCCCGGCAAAATATATCTTGAATCCTTTTCTTTTTCTTTTCAGCCTCCACCTTGCTTAGACTATTTAAGTGTTGTTGTAAATGGTCTCTTTGCTTTTATTCTTGCCTGGTCACCATCTGTTCTTCACACATAGCCAGCCAGTTGCACTCATCTCTGCATTTGGGATTGAAACCTTAGGAGATACGGCTGTGGTCTTCTTTCATTCTTCCTATTGCAAGGTTAATATTTACCTAGCTTGCTGAATTATCACAATTCCAAATTAAATTAGTAGTACCAAAAAAAAGTGAATTCACTTTGGTTTCCAAATATTTAACAGTCAAATGTTTGGGAACATAAAAAAAACAAAAAGGAAAAGAACAGTAATATTAATTTGCTCAAGTGTTCTGTTCACCTTGTATGCCACCACCTTGGTTAATTGGTTAATAATGGCTGAGGGCGAATTAGAAAAAGAGGAAAATTACATTCTTTCTTTTTTTTTTTGAGATGGAGTTTAGCTCTTGTTGCCCAGGCTGGAGTGCAATGGCGCGATCTCAGCTCACTGCAACCTCTGCCTCCCAGATTCAAGCAATTCTCTTGTCTCTGCCTCCTGAGTAGCTGGGATTACAGGCACATGCCACCACTCCCGGCTAATTTTTGTAATTTTAGTAGAGACGGCGTTTCATCATATTGGTCAGGCTAGTTTCAAACTCCTGACCTCAGGTGATCTGCCTTCCTCAACCTCCCAAAGTGCTGGGATTACAGGCGTGAGCCACCGCGCCCAGCCTATATTCTTTTCTTAATTCTCACCCATCTGTAAAGAACACAACACAAAGGCTGAATGCAATAAATGTGTACTATAGTCTGGAGGTGGCTTACCAAACTTGTTTCCATTTAAGTTAGTCTTACCTCATTTTTCCAGGGCCTCAATTCAATAGATTTTCTCTCTCTCTCTTTTTGTCTTCCAAGCTTCTACGATTATGACTCATGGAACTAAAACTAGATCAGTACTGCTATGTGTTACTTTCTGTATTAGATTTTTCTCAACTAGTTAAAATGACATAAGCGAAATATATATTTTTTAAAGCTTAAACACCAAGTAAAATGTTCTAACAATCTATTTTAAAAGGTTTAATTTAGCAGAGGAATAAAGACCTTCTAATTTTACTGTACAACATAATATAATTTTTTCTGTAGATGCTGATCACGGAACTTCCATTAATCTCATTTAGATTCTGGAAATTAGAGTACATTTTCCTAAATGATAATTTCTTGTTTACTAACCACATGTTTTTTCTGTATTTTTTTTTTGCGGCAGAGTCTTGCTGTGTCACCCAGGCTGTAGTGCAGTGGTGAGATCTCAGCTCACTGCAGCCTCCACCTCCTGGCTTCTAGTGATTCTTGTGTCTCAGCCTCATGAGTAGCTGGGATTACCGGGGTGCGCCACCATGCCTGGATTATTTTATTTTATTTTATTTTATTTATTTATTTTTTTGAGACGGAGTCTCACTCTGTCGCTCAGGCTGGAGTGCAGCAACCCGATCTCAGCTCACTGCAACCTCCGCCTCCTGGGTTCAAGTGATTCTCCTGCCTCAGCCTGCCGAGTAGCTAGGATTACAGGTGTGTGCCACCACACCTGGCTAATTTTTGTATTTTTAGTAGAGATGAGGTTTTACCACGTTGGCCAGGCTGGTCTCGAATTCCTGACATCAGGTAGATCCGTCCACCTCTGCCTGCCAAAGTGTTGGGATTACAGGTGTGAGCCGCTGCCCCCAGCCCCAGCTAATTTTTGGATTTTTAGTAGAGACAGGGTTTCACCATGTTGGCCAGGCTGGTCTTGAACTCCTGGCCTCAAGTGATCCATCTATATTGGCCTCCCAAAATGCTGGGATTGCAAACGTGAGCCACCGTGCCCAGCTTACTAACCACATTTGATTTAGAAATAAACTATGGCTGGGTGCAGTGGCTCACGCCTGTAATCTTAGCACTTTGGGCGGCTGAGGCGGGTGGATCACCTGAGGTCAGGAGTTCAAGACCAGCGTGGCCAACATGGTGAAACCCTGTCTCTATTAAAATACAAAATTAGCCGGGCATGATGGTGGGTGCCTGTAATCCCAGCTACTCAGAGGCTGAGATGGGAGAATCGCTTGAATCCAGGAGACGGTGGTTGCAGTGAGCCGAGATCACACTACTGCACTCCAGCCTGGGTGGCTGAGCAAGACTCCGTCACAAAAAAAAAAAAAAAAAAAAAGAATTACCTAGAAAGCTATATAAAAAAAACACTGATATCTCTGATATCTGTCTGGGTCCCACTTGAGATTCTGATGTGATTGGCTTGGGTATTAACATTTATTTATTTATTTATTTTCTTTTAACAAATGGTTTATTGATATTATGTTATAATGAATTACAAAATATTAGTATCTAATTCTATACTTTATGGCCACCCCATAGGATGAATCTTTGGAACAGAAAAAAAAAATAAAGATTTTGTTATCCCATAATCATAAAGCTGTTATACTCAATCCAGGCACAGCTAGTATAACATTCTGTTTAACCCCACAGGCTCTATTCCCTTTACCACTTATTTATAATATGTTTGGATCACTCATAGGAGTGAAACACTGTCAGCATCAATAGTTAGCAGCACTTCCAAAATACATTTTATTGTCCTGAATGGAAACCTTAACTATTCAATTTGTCCAGTAATTCCAAACAGTCTTATTACTTCTATACATAAGATATGATCTTACAACATTTATGTAGCTAAATACTTATACTTCCCATGCTTTTTGAGGATTCCCACACTGTACTTGCTTTCTTTTTTTTTTTTTTTTTTTTTTTGAGACGGAGTCTTGCTCTGTTGCCCAGGCTGGAGTGCAGTGGCGTGATCTCGGCTCACTGCAAGCTCCACCTCCTGGGTTCACGCCATTCTCCTGCCTCAGCCTCCCGAGTAGCTGGGACTACAGGTGCCTGCCACCACACCCGGCTAATTTTTTTGTATTTTTAGTAGAGATGGGGTTTCACCGTGTTAGCCAGGATAGTCTCGATCTCCTGACCTCGTGATCCTCCTGCTTCAGCCTCCCAAAGTGCTGGGATTACGGGCGTGAGCCACCGTGCCCAGCTGTAATTGCTTTCTTGTAGGGCTTGAGACATGTGCAGAGACATTTTAAACATGTGTAGGTGACCTTCCTTTTGAAAGGCAGAGGAGGGCCTTTTTGTGAACTCTTTCTACTCATTTGTTTTCCTATCAGTTCGCCATTTCAACTAGAAAAGATGCTGCAAGGTACCTCAGCTAGCTTCTAATTTGGACACAGCACCAATACTACACACACAATTGAATGAATGACCACCTCTTCCTGGTTCTCCCACTGGGCAGGGTCAATATGCTTCTTTGGATTGAATAGGTGTGATCTTGTTTGAGAAAAGTGTAAACGTAGGGCCAGATTTTGTTCATCTCCATCCCAGAAAATTGGTGGAGCACTCCTTGGCTTTTGTATAATTCAATGACTGGCTTTGCCACGTCTTTGTACTGTCTTAGCCTGGCAGCAACTGCTTCGGGTTTATCATCCTCCTGCTGGACTAATGGTTCACCAGTGACATCATCAATACCATGTACATGAGGTGGATTGAAGTCCAGGTTATATACCCTTCCGCTAGGAGGGTGAATCCAACGGCGGCTGAGACAACCTTTAAGTGTTTCAAATGGAATGTTCAAACTGATCACTGGATCCACTTCACAGATTTTGTCCAGGGCTTTGGCTTGTCCTAATGTCCTAGGAAAACCATTGAGAAGCCAGTGCTGGCCACACCTGTTCTCCAACTCAGACATCATTAGGCATGTGATCACATGGTCTGGAACCAAAAGACTTTTCTCTGTATACTGCTTTGCCATCTCACCAACTTCTGTGCTCAGGACCTTCTTGGTAAATGATTCCAAGACTTCCATGCGCATTATGTTGGTGCTGCACCTATCGGGTATTAGCATTTATAAACTGTATCAAGTGAGGCTTAAGGTTCTAGGTGAATCTAATGACTGAAGATTAAGACCCACTGAATTGGGGAATTACAGTTTCAAGATGTCATTTTCTATATTTGAGGCTGGCTGCATGTATGACAAAGGCGACCATATGCTTTTCTAGGACTGTGTCACACCAGTTTCCTAGGACTGTGTGCCACACACAGCAACACGAATCTTCCAAATACGTTTATTTGCTTAACAGTTAAATAATACTTATACACAGCTCCTCACTAAAGATAGTGTGATATCTATGGGGAGATGACATTTTTCTTAATCTTTGGTTTCTCAACATTCTTAGGAAAAGGCCTAAAACTAAACCCCCTTCTGGAATGAAAATATGTTAATCATCTCATCCCACACAATTTTTCATCTTTAAAATCCAAATTATAGAATAATGTAAACACTGCACTCCATCAGTTCTATATAATGGATGATTCTACCCAAATATATAGTGGGGGTTGGGTAGCTGCTAGTAATTTTCTTTTTTGAGACGGAGTTTTGCTCTTGTTGCCCAGGCTGGAGTACAATGGCGCGATCTCGGCTCACCACAACCTCCACCTCCCAGGTTCAAGCGATTCTCCTGCCTCAGCCTCCTGAGTAGCTGGGATTAAAGGCATGCGCCACCGCACCTGGCTGATTTTTTTGTATTTTTAGTAGAGATAGGGTTTCTCCATGTTGGTCAGGCTGGTCTTGAACTCCTGACCTCAGGTGATCTGCCCGCCTTGGCCCCCCAAAGTGCTGGGATTACAGGCATGAGCCACCCCGACCGTCCGGGATTTTCTTAAGAGGCTAGTGAAATCCTGTTAGGTTATTGATTGAAATCCTCTAAAGGCAGCAGGTTGCCTTCAGGGTAGAGTCCAGTCTGAAAGTCCAAAGCCAGGTTTACAGTGGTCCATCCCACCTCTCTAGTCTCTTCTCTTTTTTTTTTTGAGACAGGGTCTCATTGTGTCACACAGGCTGGAGTGCAGTGGCACCTTCATGGCTCACTGCAGCCTAGTCTTCCCAGGCTTAAGCCATCCTCCCACCTCAGCCTCTCGAGTACCTAGTAGCTGGGACTACAGACACGTGACCCCGTGCTGGGCTTTTTTTTTTTTTTTTTTTTTTTAAGACAGGGTTTTGCCATGTTGCCCAGGCTGTCCTGGCTTCAAGCCATCTGCCCACCTCTGCCTCTCAAAGTGCTTAGATTATAGGCATGAGCCACGTCTGGCCTCTAGCTTCATCTCTAGTCAAGTCCCATTAACAACCTACTTGCTGTTCCCAGACTCACCATTTTTTTCCTTTTCTGTTTTTTGAAAACAAAATTATAATTATTTTTTTTTGTTTAGCTGGAGTCTCACTCTGTCACCCAGGCTGGAGTGCAGTGGTGAGATCTTGGCTCACTGCAACCTCTGCCTACTAGGTTCAAGCAATTCTCCTGCCTCAGACTCCCTAGTAGCTGGGATTACAGGCACCTGCTACCACGCCCTGCTAATTTTTGTATTTTTAGTAGAGCTGGGGTTTCACCCTGTTGGCCAGGCTGGTCTTGAACTCCTGACCTCAGGTGACTCACCCGCCTTGTCCTCCCAAAGTGCTGGGATTACAAGTGTGAGCCACCACCTCTGGCCCAATTTTTTTTTTTTTTTTTTTTTTTTGAGACGGAGTTTTGCTCTTGTCACCCAGGCTGGAGTGCAATGGCACGATCTCGGCTCACCGCAACCTCTGCCTCCTGCATTCAAGCGATTCTTCTGCCTTAGCCTCTGTCCTGGGATTACAGGCATGTGCCACCACACCTGGCTAGTTTTGCATTTTTAGTAGAGATGGGGCTTCTCCATGTTGATCAGGCTGGTCTCAAACTCCCGACCTCAGGTGATCCGCCCGTCTCGGCCTCCCAAAGTGCTGGGATTACAGGTGTGAGCCACCGTGACTGGCCCCCAAAATTTAAAAAAATAAGTAAACTAGATCAGAGGGCCCCCCCACCACCCACCAACGCCATGAGGCAGAGGGCGGGGGCAGAGATGTTGGGCTAGATTCTGCACCCCTGCCTCCCACGCACCTCCCACGGGAGGGGAGGAGAGACTAGGGGGTCCGAAGGAAGGCAGAATGAGAAGAGCGGTCCCATTCGCCATGAGTGTCTGTCTCTCAGCTGTGGCGGCCCAGGCTCGGCTGGGGAGAGAGTGGTCACTCACCATTTTCATGTAACAATTATAATTTTGGCACGGGGACTTAATTATGCTAACATAATTTTTTTTTTTTTTTTTTTTTGAGATGGAGTCTCGCTCTGTCGACCAGGCTGGAGTGCAGAGGTGCGATCTCGGCTCACTGCAAACTCTGCCTCCTGGGTTCAAGCCATTCTCCTGTCTCATCCTCCTGAGTAGCTGGGATTACAGGAGCCCACCACCACACCCTGCTAATTTTTGTATTTTTAGTAGAAATGGGGTTTCACCATGTTGGCCAGGCTGGTCTTGAACACCTGACCTCGTGATCTGCTGGCCTCAGCATCCCAAAGTATTGGGATTACAGGTGTGAGCCACCGTGCCCAGCCACATAATTTTCATTCATTAAAAAAACCAAGTATTCAGGATGATTTGTTTTTGGCAGCCTATCGTGTGAGCACAGGGTCAGTTCCATTTCTCCTTTGTGCAAGGGTAAAAAACATTATGCTGAGCTTTTAAGTAATCACAATACTATTTAATGTCACGGGATCAGAGTTACCCAAACTCAGGTTCTTTATACATAAAAAGTGCCATAAAAATGTGGCGACTTACACAGTTCCAAGCACTTTGGGAAACCGAAGTGGGAGGATCGCTTGAGATCAGGAGTTTGAGACCACCCTGAGCAGCACAGCAAGACTCTCGCCTCTAATGGGAGGATGGGGGAAGGGAAGAGTATCTATAAAGAGACTGTGGCTGGGCCCAGTGGCTCATCCCTGTAATTCCAGCACTTTGGGAGGCAGAGGCAGGCAGATCACTTGAGGTCAGGAGTTCGAGACCAGCCTGGCCAACGTAATGAAACCCTGTCTCTGCTAAAAATACAAAAAAAATTAGCTGGGCGTGGTGGCACCCACCTGTAATCCCAGCTACTCGGGAGGCTGAGGCATGAGATTTGCTTTAACCCGGGAGGTGGAGGTTGCAGTGAGCTGAGATCGCGCCACTGAACTCCAGCCTGGGCAACCAAGGGAGACTGTCTCAAAAGTAAATAAATAAAATAAAAAAATAAAGAGTGTAACCTAAGTGGGGGTGATAGGATGCATTTTTCAACACATATAAACAGAGCAACCCTTTTAATGCTCTATAGTTCTATCTAGAAGAACAACCTACTTATTTAAGAGTCATAGTTGAATTCAGTTGTCTTCTAAGGTTAAAATGTCCAACCATTCTGGAGACTTCATATCCTGGAATAACCTTCCCCAAATTTTTCATCTGGCTTATTCCTAGTTATTCTTTAAAATTCAAGTCTGGTATCACCTTCTCTTGGAAGTCTCTCTTTTAGGTTTTCATAGGCTTAACATACTGAATTGAGTCCTTAAGGCAGGGACTGAATTTTTTACTTCTTAACCTAAATGTCTAATGCAATGCCTGGTACATTAGAATGCTAAACAAATGTTTTTTGGAATGACTTAAGATAATGAGTGAATTTCTTTTTGCTTTAAATATTTTTTGGTCCTATTTGGTACCACATTATCAATGGCACATGACTTGAAGAAGAGTCCCTTTATTTATTTAGAGACAGTCTTGCTGTGTCGCCCAGGCTGGAGTGCAGTGGCACAATCTTGGCTCACCGCAACATCCGCCTCCCTGGTTCAAGTGGTTCTCCTGCCTCAGCCTCCCGAGTAGCTGGGATTACAGGCGTGTGCCACTACACATGGCTAATTTTTGTATTTTTAGTAGAGACGGGGTTTCACCATGTTGGCCAGGCTGAGTCCCTTGATTGAATATGTCATGAAACTTTTCCATGTCCATTAACTACCTCCAATGCCCACTGTATGGAAGAACCAGAATGTACAACTTTTCTTTGTGTGTATTAGACATTTAGATCATTTCTAAATTTTTGAAATTATAAATAATTCTAAAATGAAAATGATTTTAACTGTATCTTTGAACTACCTGGTTACGCCTGGGATATATCCTTAAGAGTGGAAGTGCATTGTATTAATGCCTCTCAGTGATGTTGTAGATTTGCAGTAAATAAGAGTGTATATTTCCCCTTTGGCAACACTGGATACTATAAATATTTGCAATGAGAGAGGCAACGATGTTATCTCAAACTATCTTAATTTACATTCCTTTATTAGTGGAGTTGAACTTGTACATATTTCTTAGCAAAGAAAATCATATGGAGTTTCTGTAAGGAAATGGATATTTCCTTTAATAAAATTAAACCCAAGTCTTCTCAGTTAGCAACAAAGGGAAAAACCTCCTTGGAAAATTCCTTGTGGACCTTATAACCCCAAACATGATCCCACAAAATTCCCCTTTCCCTTGAAAATCTCTGGCTAAATACAGGGGTATCACCTCACCCTCTTTAACATGCAGGCCCAATTATGGGTACTCTGGATTTCGGCATAGCTGTGACCAGGCTGGAACATTTTAAAAGTTTTTACTCTGAACAAACAAAAGGAATATGGTCCCCCCCCGACATTCCCCCCCAAAAGTAATATGGTCAGGAATAAAACTAGATAATCTCTTTCACCTGATGTTTTGGCTTTATGTCTCTTCTATATAGAAACAACCCAAGACTCTGTGTAGGTTAACTAGACCCATGTTCAATTCTGCACCCCCAACAGCTAGTGCTGTTGTTATCTGAAGGCTAGACTATTCAAGATGGCTTACTCATGTAATGGCAGGTAGTTGGTGCTGGTTGTTGGCTGGGAATTCAGCTGGGGCTGTTAACTGATGGGTCTCAGTTGTTCTCCACGTGGGTTCTCCAAGTAGATTGGATTCCAAGAGGGAATGTTCCAAGCATGCTACCACATGACAGAAGTTATCTTTCTCTCTTTACTTAGAGTACTGGTAAGCAATTTAGCATTCAAACCCCAGAGAATGAGGGCTAGGAAAAGTAATCTCCTTTCCTGTCTGCTTGAAGTCAACATCCTGGTGTCTCATTTCTTGTGTGAACTCCTACCTCTATCCTGATGATGGAAATGGAAACCTACCACTTTAAGGGGATGGAGTGACCTCTCAGAGACCTCAACTGCACAAGCCATTCAGAACTTAGCTGATAAATGCCAACAGTCATTCTAGTGACATGCACTTATATAAATTGCAAAGGTAGGGTGGTGTGGTGGTGCAACATTTCATTGCAGTCTCATGGCACTATCTTACTATCATAAGAGAACACTGCAAATGGCCTACCTATTTACATATTACTTAAGAACCAAATAGAGAAGGGAAGAATAGAAAAGACAAATCAACCAACCTACCACCTTATCAACTACACTAAGTACTGCATTAATATTTTATGTCTTAAAAGGTATGTTTTGGCTAGCACATTTGCTGAAAGTGAAGTTGCCCTTTTCAAAGTCTCTACCCTTTGTGTGACATACATAAGGGAAAAAATGTTTTTTAAAATGTCCTGCTGGGCGCGGTGGCTCACTCCTGTAATCCCAGCACTTTGGGAGGCCGAGGTGGGTGGATCACTTGAGGTCAGGAGTTTGAGACCAGCCTGGCCAACATGGTGAAACCCCATCTCTATTAAAAATACAAAATTTAGCTGGATATGGTGGCAGATGCCTGTAATCCCAGCTACTCGGAGGCTGAGGCAGGAGAATTGCTTGAACCCGGGAGGGGGAGGTTGCAGTGAGCCAAGATGGCGCCACTGTACTCCAGCCTGGGCAACAGAGTGAGACTCCGTCACACACAAAAAAGTCCAAGATATAGTAAGTTGATGTAGATAATTTTGAACTTAAATAATCACATAAACTTTTTTTTTTTTGAGACAGAAGCTCACTCTGTCACCCAGGATGGAGTGCAGTGGCACCATCGTGGCTCAGTGCAACCTCTGCCTCCCAGGTTCAAACGATCCTCCTGCCTCAGCCTCCCGAGTAGCTGGGACTACAGGAGTGCAACACCATGCCCAGCTATTTTTTTT
This sequence comes from Pongo pygmaeus, assembly GCF_028885625.2. Lineage (NCBI taxonomy): Eukaryota > Metazoa > Chordata > Mammalia > Primates > Hominidae > Pongo > Pongo pygmaeus. The sequence goes on along the minus strand of NC_072376.2, from coordinate 163,962,210 downwards.
TTTTTTTTTGGTATTTTTAGAAGAGATGGGGTTTCACCATGTTGGCCAGGCTGGTCTTGAACTCCTGACCTCAAGTGATCTGCCTGCCTTGGCCTCCCAAAGTGCTGGGATTACAGGCATGAGCCACCGTGCCCAGCCACATAAACTGTTGATGTTAAACTTTTGAGTTTCTAACTATAAATAGGTAATGTCTTTTTCCTTTAAATTATAATTGTTCCTAGTATCAAATGCCCCATGAAAATGTCATTAATAAGGGCTACTAACATTTGAGGTTTTATTTATTATTAGTAAGATTTAATGAATAGTAAAAGCAATGTTTGGCTTTCTCATAGGAAGGGCTAAAAAACCATTGCCATGCATTTCCAGCCTAAGATATAAGCTATGCTTAATAATTTGAAGAAACTCGAAGTCCAGAGATACACAAACAGGTGTACAGCAAATCATGTAGGTGGTGCTTTTCCCCTAAGTTATAATTTAATCTATACCCTAGGAAAATGCCAAAAAGTCACAATTGGGTGGATTGGGTGATTTTCCAGTAGAAAGAAAATTCCATCCCATCTTTGTTCTCAAAACGTTTTTTCTTTGCATATAGGTAAGGGTTTACACATCAATAATCTTCTTGATTTCAGTATGAAATTACTTTCTCTTTGCTTTAGTTACTCTGAGTTATGCAGAAGGCTTCCTGTTCTGAATTCACTATGTATTTCTTTTTTTCTGACAAGATTTCAGTGTATGTTGAAAACAAGGAACATTATGAAAACTTTTAGTCCTTAATTGTGTCAAGATATTAATGTTAGAGTGATATACAAATTAGATGGTGATGGGAAACTTGAGCCTGGCTTTATAGGACGTAATTTTTTTTTCTTCCTTCCTTTTTTTGCGGGGGTGGGGGTTATGATACAGGGATACAGGTAAGGTAGTCCTATTAACTCATCTGCTGATAGTTCATATGAAGGCTTTTGACTAGAAAACTTCCATTAATAGTGCTGAAGATATAAACAAATGGTAAAACTGCTTTCCATATTAAGATACCTTGCCCCCCACCCCTTTTCTCTGAGACAAGGTCTTGCTCTGTCAGCCAGGCTGGAGTGCAGTCATGTGATCTTGATGCACCGCAGCCTCCACCTCCTGGACTCAAGCGACCCTCCCACCTCAGACCTCCAAATAGCTGGGACCACAGGCATGCACCACCATACCTGGCTAATTTTTGTATTTTTTGTAGAGACGGGTTTTCACCATGTTGCCCAAGCTGGTCTCAAACTCCTGAGCTCAAGCAACCTGCCCACCTTGGTCTCCCAGAATGCTGGGATTACAGGCATGAGCTACCACCACGTCTGGCCTCCCCTACTTGTTTTTGATATGGGGTCTTGATTGGTCACCCAGGCTGCAGTGCAGTGGCAACATGACAGCTCACTGCAGCCTCGAACTCCTCGGCTTAAGTGATCCTCCCACATCAGCCTCCCCAGTAGCTGGGACTACAGATGTGTTCCACCATGCCTGGCTAATTTTTAACTTTTTGTAGAGATGAAGTCTCGCCATGATGGCCAGGCTGGTCTCAAGCAATCCTCCCCTCTTGGCCTCCCAACGTGCTTGGATTACAGGCATGAGCCACTGTGCCCAGCCGATACTCATTCATACCAGGATTTTCCTCCCTGTCACTGCTAATAGCTGTGTAGGCTCAGACAAGGGCTTTCAGGTGAGAAAAATTAAAGCAAGTAACTTCAGAGTTTCAACTCAATCCAAATAATATGAATACCTATAATGTGTAAAGTATTGTGCTATAAAGGAGCTTAAGATTTGATAGGCAGATAGTTCATCTGGAAGCATTCCAAGATTCTGTGTCATACACCGAAATAATAATCCACAGTGATTGCATTTTATTTATTTATTTTTTTGAGATGGAGTTGTGCTCTTGTTGCCCAGGCTGGAGTGGCCAATCTCGGCTCACTGCAACCTCTGCCTCCCGGGTTCAAGTGATTTTCCTGCCTCAGCCTCCTGAGTAGCTGGGATTACAGGCATGCGCCACCTAATTTTTAGTAGAGATTGGTCAAGTTGGTCTTGAACACCCAATCTCAGGTCATCCACCCACCTCTGCTTCCCAAAGTGCTGGGATTACAGGCATGAACCACTGTGCCTGGGCCTATTGATTGCATTTTAACTGGCTTGCCTAGAAGTGAACAGTTTCCACTTCTACCTTCCCTATGCTTCTTTCTGCAGTGAACCTCCAATTTTTGCCAACTATTTTGTTTTAACCATGGGCAAAGAGGTTGAAAAATTTTTATAAATAGTTGACAATTTGTGCATATATATGCATATATATGTATATTTTTTTAAGATGGAGTTTCTGCTCTTATTGCCCGGGCTGGAGGGCAAAGGCGTGGTCGTGGCTCACTGCAACCTCTGCCTCCCGGGTTCAAGCGATTCTTTTGCCTCAGCCTCCAAGTAGCTGGGATTACAGGCACCCACCACCACGCCTGGCTATTTTTTTGTATTTTTAGTAGAGATGGGGTTTCACCATGTTGGCCAGGCTGGTCTCAAACTCCTGACCTCAGGTGATCTGCCTGCCTCGGCCTCCCAAAGTGCTGGGATTACAGGCAGGAGCCACTGTACCCGGCATTTAGAAATATTTGGTTAATTGTCTGTGTTCATTGTTTCATCAGTAGAGGCCTTTTAGGATTAATGCCTCACTTTCGAAATACGGATGTGTGAAAGGTCAAGTGAAAGTTGTGTCTCTTCTGCAGGCACACCCTACTCCCCCTTGTTCCAGAGTTATTCATTAATGATGTGAAACAAACTTGAGGTGTTTAGTTTTCCAGAGATTTCAGAAATGGGGAGCCACTGATGTTGCCTTTTACTTTGGAAATGTATGTCGGCAATTCGGATCATCAGAAAGATGTCTGCCTCATCTCTGGAATATCTAAGTCTACTTACAGAAAACAAATCTTCAACAAACATTTACAACCACATGAGATTTGGTGCAGTTGAATTCATTTTAGTATTTTTAAAAGGTGTAACACTTTTCTAAAGAAAATATCCCCTTGCTTGTTCTTCTTCTGCTTCTTTTTTAAAAAAATAGAGACCTTGGCCGGGCACGGTGGCTCACACCTGTAATCCCAGCAGTTCGGGAGGCTGAGATGGGCAGATCACCTAAGGTAAGGAGTTTGAGACCAGCCTGGCCAACATGGTGAAACCCCACCTCTACCAAAAATACAAAAATTAGCCGGGCTTGTAATAAAAATAAAAAAAATTAGCGCATGCCTGTAATCCCAGCTACTCGGGAGGCTGAGGCAGGAGAATCGCCGGAACCCGGGAGGCAGAGGTTGAGGTGAGCCGAGATTGCGCCATTGCACTCCAGCCTGGGCAACAAGAGCAAAACTCCGTTTAAAAAAAAAAAAGAGGATGGGTCTTGCTGTTGCCTAGGCTAGTCTCAAGTGATCCTCCTGCACTAGCCTCCTAAAGTGCTGGGATGACAGGTGTGAGCTACTGCACCCAGCCCTCCTTTGCTTTTTGCATCTGTTACCTTTTTCTTCCCAAATTTCCACGTGAGAGTTAAAGTTGTCTTTTTTTTTTTTTTGAGACAGAATCTCGCTCTTGCTCTGTCACCCAGGCTGGAGTGCAGTGGCAATTCTCCTGCCTCAGCCTCCCGAGTAGCTGGGATTACAGGCGCCTACCACCATGCCTGGCTGATTTTTGTATTTTTAGTAGAGACGGGGGTTTCACCATATTGGTCAGGCTGGTCTCGAACTCCTGACCTCAGGTGATCCACCTGCTTGGGCCTCCCAAAGTGCTAGGATTACAGGCGTGAGCCACCGCGCCCGGCTTCTGTCCACTTCTCAAGGCCATCTCAAATAACTTTTTCTTCAGGAAACTATTTCTCAAACCACTATATTTTTTTCCTAAATTCTCTAGAATTCTTCCTTTGTTTAATCCCACTTTTTGCTTCACTTTCATTTTAGGAGCTAGGCGTATTTTTAAAAAGGCCCTTTGACCTCAAAGGATACACGTGGGTGAAAAACCACCTGCCACTAAATTTATTTTTTACTCACTAGGAAGAATGCTTTACTGTTAATAGCGGGTGGAAAGAAGGGACACTGAGTATGAAGACCTATCTGTACTACCTAATATAATTTATCTTTTGATCTACTCTGAGAATGACGCGAGCCTAATCTTCACATTGGAAAATCACGAGAGGAAAAAACCCTTCGGAGGTCTACAGGCACAATGAACCCTGTCTCCACGCTGTTTGTAGCAGCTGTCTCAGGAATCCTCTCCCTAGAATCAATGTGGGAGAGGTTTGGTTGCGCGGCAGCTGCAAAGCAAGGAATCTTTCCCATTCCTCGTCGACTCGGTCCCCTCCCCTCCCCTCCCGAATGGTGGCAGCTGCCGAGGTATCCCAGTGGAAATCTCCAAGTCTCCGCCGAGAGCAGCAGGCGGGCAGCAGCTGAAAGCAGCCAGGGGTGGGGACTCCTCGCTCCCACTGGGCAGCGACAGCAGCCCCATTGGCTCCAGCGCCGTCACCGCTCTGGCTCGTAGAGGTCCCTCAGGTGTTCTTCTCCAAGTCCAATGAGACACCTAGGCAAGGCGGCGCGGGTTCCCTCCGCGCGAAAAGACCCTACGGTAACTTAACAACAGCAGGAGTGCCAGAATCCCCGCCTCAGGACTTGGCAGAAGCACCTCCTGAGGTCCGAGAGTGGGAGAGGGGGAAGTGTAGGCCCTCGGAAGGAAGCGTCTCTCCTCACCGGGCCGGGGACACACCTGGTGCTACCAGAGCAGCGCGCCTAGTGCAGCCGGAAGCCCGAGCCCAGCGCTCGGGCTGGCTCGGGGCCCCCTTAGCTGTCCGCGCGTCCTCACCGCGCCCCCGCCGCGCGGCTGCCTCCGCCTTCGCGCCCTCCCGCCCTGCGCTTTCGCGCTCGCGCACGCGCACGCCGCGCCCGGCAGCCCTCGGCGCTGTCATGGCGGCCGGGAGCAGCTTCAGTGGGCACACGACAGCCGCGCGAGCCGTGGCGGGGCGAGCTGTGGCAGTAGCATCCTCACCACTCGCAGCAGCCTCAGCCGCGGCCACCGTAGCGCCAGCAGCGGCTGCTTTTGCAAAGGCTGAGCGCAGGGGCGGGGCGGGCCAGGAAGCCATGGAGTTCTGTGCAGCCGCGGACTCCCGGGGAGCGGACTAGGGAAACTTGGAGGCTGCGACCAGGTGCACTGACCTCTCTGTCCTCCCTTCTCTCCCTGCGGTTGCCGCCGGGTTTCTCTGGCCGCTCCCCTCCCTTCCTGCCACCACACACACCTCCCCACCTCTTCCCGTCGAATCTCAGGTGCCTGAGAGAGGTGCTTCACTCCTCCCACTGGGCCGAGCATTTAGAATAATCACCGCCCCCTTCCCCCGCCTTTTCCTGCCCTGGATCTCCGCCGCCACCTCGGTCTCGCTGCTCCTGGGCGGGGGGTGAGGACGAGTCCGGAGTATCTGGGTGAGGAAGAACTTTCTACCTCTGTGTTAGCTTGTGGGCCCCCCTTCTTTCCTCCGATCCCTCCTTTCCCCGCGACAGTTTCTCTTTGTAGTGCACCTGTGAGGAGAGGTTACCCTGCGCCTGGAACCTGCACGAGAGTGGGGGAGGAGTGAGCCTGTTCGGGGGCCTCTTGGACCTGCCTTCACCCAGAACCCAGCTCTTTGAGCCCGGGAGAAGCGGGTGGCTAGTAGTGGGGTGCCTTTAGTAACTTATTTGACCGACAATAACTATTTCCCTCTTGTCCCCTCAAAACCCTAAAACAAAACCTAGCCTATTTAACATATATTTAATCTTCCAATAGGGTTTGGCGTTGTTGTCAGCCTCGGGGAGAGAGATTGGACAAATATTCTCCAAGAGGAGGAGGGCGACGCCAAGGACTTTCCACATCAACTGCTTTGGGGTTTCTCCACAAGTTGGAAGAGGGACCCTTTCGTTTTGCATTGCGTGTGTTGTGCTCATTACCAGTGCAGCGACTGCTGTCCCAGGGTGACTCTGAGTTGTCCTTTCTCGTGAGCTAGCAATGGCTAGCGAAGACAATCGTGTCCCTTCCCCGCCACCAACAGGTGATGACGGGGGAGGTGGAGGGAGAGAAGAAACCCCTACTGAAGGGGGTGCATTGTCTCTGAAACCAGGGCTCCCCATCAGGGGCATCAGAATGAAATTTGCCGTGTTGACCGGTTTGGTTGAAGTTGGAGAAGTATCCAATAGGGATATTGTAGAAACTGTCTTTAACCTGGTAAGTCGATGAATATTTTATAAGCATATACTCTTTTCAGTGGGTTGGGGAACAAGACCTTAAAGCTGGAACCATGTGTTTACTCACACTGATGGTGACTTTTTTCATTTATAGGGACACAAAATTCTACTCACCTAAATGAAACAATTTCATCTGTTTTTTAGATTGAAGGGAATTGTGCAAACTTAGATGATCCAGGTTTTGTGAAAGTGAACACATCACTTTTGTGCTAAGGAAATAATTGTTGCTATGGAAGTATTTGGGGGAGGTTCTAGCGGAGGAGTTATCTCTAATTTTTTTTTTTCTTGGCATGTATGCCTAAGTCTGCGTTTCCCTTTACCACTTTAAGTAAGTTCTTGTGACCTTTTTTTGGACTTGAGAATTAATGTCTTTGATTCTGTCGAAGTTATGTTTTGCTACAATAAGTTTAAAAATTTGTAGTGCTGATGCAAGATTAATTTGCTGCAAAGTTAGTATTTTTAATTTTGACTAGTTTTATTTTTAGACATAACTAACAAAAGTTAAATTGGGGATGAATTTAGGATTGCATTTAAAGTAATCTTGTGAAAATTGAATGGCAATATGAAAAAAGGAATTGAAGCAGATACAGTATAATCTTTATGTGTTTTATAAATTCATATCTAGCAGGAAAGCATAGTTAGTCATTGGAAATTGCTGATTATACTCAGATGAGCTATGAATGCTTTTTTCTGGGTGGGGGTGGGAGGGGGATGAGGCCTCTCTATGTTGCCCAGGCTGTTCTCAACCTCCTAAGTTCAAGCTATCCTCCTGCTTCAGTCTTCTGAGTAGTTGTGGCTATAGGCATGCATCACTGTATAGGGCTTAAATTGTTTTTAAATTGAGGTATAATTCATATATTATACAATTCTACCTTTAATTAATTCATTAACTTATTTATTTAGAGATGAGGTCTCACTCTGTTGCCTAGGCTAGTCTTGAATTCCTGGGTTCAGGCGATTCTCCCCACTCTGTCTCCTAAGTAGCTGGGACTACTGGCATGTGTCATTGTGCCTGGCTTGGTTATCATTTATAATGGAGACTTTTTAGATTTCTTTATTCCAGCCTCTCTTGCCCATCAACTTAAAGAATCAAAAGGAAATCTGGCCCTAAAATACTTCCCCCTTTTCTACCTACCCACCTGTGTTAGAGGATAACAGGACCAAATATAAACATGCAGTTAATTGTAATAACTGTTTAGCACCTTTCCCTTTGCCTCTTTTCAAGGTTAGGCTTGTTTTATTCTGGGGCAGTTAATTATTTCTTTCACTAGACCTTCACTAATGGTCTGGTCACCTGCAGTACAACTTCTAGAATAAGAAAGTAGCTAGATGGAATTCTTTCTGGGCGTGGTGACTCACGCCTGTAATCCCAGCACCGCAAGAAGCCGAGGCGGGCACATCACTTGAGGTTAGGAGTTCGAGACTGGCCTGGCCAACATGGTGAAACCCCATCTCTACTAAAAATACAAAAAAATTAGCCGGATGCGCTTGCTTGTACCCAGGAGGTGGAGGTTGCTGTGAGCCGAGATCGTGCCAATGCATTCCAGCCTAGGTGGCAGAGTGAGAGACTGTTTCCAGAAAAAAAAAAAAAAAAAAAGAAATTCACTTACTTTTGAAGGATGAAAACTTTGAACAATTGGATATTTCTATGTCAGTTTATTGGGACTTTATGTATAAACAACTATAGACACACACATACATATTTTAAAAAACTGCATATTATGGAAATGTTCAAATATATGCAAAAATAGAACAGTATAATGAACTCTGGTATCCGTTGTGCAGCTTCAACAGTTGTCAACATTTTGGGGATCTTGTGTGTGTGCATGTGTGTGGGGCTTTCATATGTAAGTCTGAAGAAGATAAATGGTAAATTGAGTGCTTTACCTCAAAATAGACTTGAAACATTTCCTTTCTGATTTTTTGTTCTTTTTTAAATCTTCATATGCCTTCAATGAGAAACAGAAATCTGTGGTAGTAATATAATCCATAATTAGTTGTTTGTGTGTGAAGACACAACATCTTTTGGCAGAAGGAGTATGTGAACTCCTGTTCTTTAGAATGTGCTATGTTAGAGTGGATGACCAAACGTGAGTCATTTGCATTTTTATCATTAAAGAAAATCCAAATTATATAGCAGTAGTTTGCTTATACGCTTCCTAGAACTGTAGACCTGGTATAGATTTTAAGGTCACTGGTTAAGTCCTTCAAAGCTGCGTATTTGCAGGATAGTAGGTGCCTGGATAGAAGGAGAGAGAAGAGTCTGTTCAGTTAGTTACCCCTCCTCTTTAATATCATTCGCTTGTCAGGTAGGGGAGGAAAAGTTGCTGAGAATATTAGGTAGCAGTTTCTCCCCTTCCATTGTCCCTTAAAATAGTTTTCATGCTCTTTCATGGATTATCGGGGGTTTTGGCCACTCTAGAAAATCTTTGGAAGCAGCTGCGCACAGTGGCTCATGCCTGTAATCCCGGCGCTTTGGGAGGTTCACTTGAGGCCAAGAGTTTGAGACCAGCCTGGGCACCATAGTGAGACCGTGTCTCTACAAAATAAATAAATAAATAAATAAAAAATTAGCTGGGCATGGTAGCATATACCTGTAGTCCCAGCTACTTGGGAGGATGAGGTGGGAGGATCCCTTGAGCCCAGGAGTTCGAGGCTACAGTGAGCTGCAATCATGCAGAGCAACACCCTGAAAAAAAAATTAGAACTAAAGTATTGGGATTCTGTAAATTAGTCCATCTCAATGTTGTTAGTACTTCTACACCTAAATATTTCCTAATTGATAGTTCGTCTTTTTTTTTTTTTTGAGACAGAGTCTCAGTCTGTTGCCCAGGCTGGAGTGCAGTGGTGCAACCTTGCCTCCCTGCAACCTCTGCCTCCTGAGTTCAAGTGATTCTCCTGCCTCAGACTCCCAAGTAGCTGGGACCACAGGCGTGCGCCAGGAGGCCCGACTAATTTTTGTATTTTTGGTAGAGATGGGGTTTCACCATGTTGGCCAGGGTGGTCTCAAAATCCTGACTTCACGTGATCCACTCGTTCAGCCTCCTGAAGTGCTGGAATTACAGGCTTAAGCCACCACGCCTAGCCTAAATATTAGCTACTTAAACAATAAAGTTTATACTGTTAAAATTGAACAAGTTCCTCTCCTCCAGAGGTGTCCAAATAGTACATGGTAGAGCCATATAACTTTTCCAGAGTTTTTTCTTTCTTTTTTTTTTTCTAAGACGGTGTCTTGCTCTGTCGCCTAGGCTGGAGTGCAGTGGTGCGATCTCGGCTCACTGCAAGTTCTGCCTCCCGGGTTCATGCCATTCTCCGGCCTCAGCCTCCCAAGTAGCTGGGACTACAGGCGCCCACCACCACGCCCAGCTAATTTTTTGTATTTTTAGTAGAGACGGGGTTTCACCGTGTTAACCAGGATGGTCTCGATCTCCTGACCTCGTGATCCGCCTGCCTCGGCCTCCCAAAGTGCTAGGATTACAGGCGTGAGCCACTGCGCCCGGCCTTTTTTTTTTTTTTTTTTTTTTAATTGAGAGGGAGTCTCACTCTGTCACCCAGGTTGGAGTGCAGTGGTGTGATCTCAGCTCACTGCAACCTCTGCTGCTCGGATTCAAGCAATTCTTGTGCCTCAGCGTCCCCAGTAGCTGGATCTACAGGCACGCACCACCATGCCCGGCTAATTTTTTTGTATTTTTAGTAGAAATTAGGTTTCACCATGTTGGCCAGGCTGGTCTTGAACTCCCAACCTCAGGTGATCTGCCTGCCTTGGCCTTCGCAAAGTGCTGGGATTACAGGTGTGAGCCACCATGCCTGGCCCAGAGTTTTTTCTTAAGTGCTACCTTCCAACTTTGCTAATGTAGCTTGACCTTAGTCTGTTATAAATTACTTTGAAATTTACTACCCTGTTTATAATTTCTTTTGCAAGTCTGTTTTGCAGATAAATTTTGATTAACAGTACGCCAACGTAGTCAAGTGTTTCAAACTTCTGGTCAACTTGTACATTTTTCTTGTTGCAGTTTAAAACCATTTTATTTTGTCTTCATCTGTATTTTAAAGTAATTTGTCAAACTTTTAGACCCAGAATAATTAATATATGTTGTCATGTTTTCAGGAACTTGCTGCTGAGTTTAAGGCTTCCATCAGGTATTTAAAGGTATTCAGTGCTACTTAATTCAAGAATAGTGTTTCCCATGAGCTGGTGACAAATACATACTTTCATGATTTTTTTAAAAATTTTTTTTAAGTAATTACAGTCACCCCTTGATATGTGGGGAATTGGTTCCGGAACCCCTAGTGGATACCACAATTTTCAGAAGCTCCAGTCTCTTATATAAAATGGTATAGTATTTGCATATAACTTACATGTATCTTCTGTATACTTTAAATCATCTCTTTAAAATTTTTATTTATTTATTTATTTATTTTATTTATTTTTTTTGAGATGGAGCCTCGCTCTGTCCCCCAGGCTGGAGTGCAGTGGTGCGATCTCGGCTCACTGCAAGGTTCGCCTCCTGGGTTCATGCCATTCTCCTGCCTCAGCCTCCCAAGTAGCTGGGACTACAGGCACGTGCCACCACACCCTGCTAATTTTTTGTATTTTTAGTAGAGATGGGGTTTAACCATGTTAGCCAGGGTGGTCTGGATCTCCTGACCTCGTGATCTGCCCACCCTGGCCTCTCAAAGTGCTGGGATTACAGGTGTGAGCCACCACGCCTTGCTCTGTTGCCCAGGCTTGAGTACAGTGGCTTGATCATAGCTCACTGTAGCCTCAAATTCCTGGGCTTAAGCTGTTCTCCTGCCTCGGTCTCCTGAGTAGCTGGGACTTACAGGCGTATGCCACCACAACCCGCTAGTCTTTTTTTTTTTTTTCTTTGAGACGGAGTCTTGCTCCCTCACCAGGCTGGAATGCAGTGGCGCGATCTTGGCTCAGTGCAACCTCCACTTCCTGGGTTCAAGCAATTCTCCTGCCTCAGCCTCCTGAGTAGCTGGGATTACAGGCACGTGCCACCACACCCAGCTAATTTTTGTATTGAGACGGGGTTTCTTCATGTTGGTCAGGCTGATCTCGATCTCGCCACCTTGTGATCTGCCTGCCTCGTCCTCCCAAAGTGCTGGGATTACAGGCGTGAGCCACCGTGCCCAGCCAACCTGCTACTTTTTAAATTTTTTGAGTCTTGCTATGTTGCCCAGGCTGGTAAATCATCTCTAAATTATTTAAAATATCTAATAGAGTGCCTTCACATCACTTCATTGACATGGTGTATTAGTCTGTTCTCACGCTGCTAATGAAGACATACTTGAGACTGGGTAATTTATAAAGGAAAGAGTTTAATTGACTCACAGTTCCACATGGCTGGGAAGGCCTCACAATCATGGTGGAAGGCGAACAAAGTGGAAAGTTAAGAGAGTGTGTGCAGGGGAACTCCCATTTATAAAACCATCAGATCTCATGAGATTTGTTCACTAGCACGAGAGCAGTATGGGGGAAACTGCCCCCATGATTCAGTTATCTCCACCTCGCCTGTCCTTGGCGTGTGGGGATTATTACAATTCAAGGTGAGATTTGGGTGGGGACACAGCCAAACCTGTATCACCTGGTAATACTTGGTGCATGGCAAATTCAAATTTTGCTTTTTAGAACATTGTGAAATGTTTTTTTCCCCAATTTTTTTTGATCTGTAATTGGTTGAATTCATGGATGTGGAACCCATGGATATGAAAGGCTGACTCTATATGATTTTAGTTAAAATGTTACAGCTTAAGTTATAGAATATAATTTTTCATTACTCATTATATAGCCATTTTCATTACCCATTATCCATTGTTGACATATATTCTGCTAAATACTAACGGTGCAGACTTCTAATACTTACAGGAGCTGAGCAGATCACACATAGGCTCCATTTCTATCGACTGTGTACAGAATGTATTTTGTATACAGTTGCATTAGGTTCTAGTTGATTGTTGTCTTGTAGTAACATGGGCCCAATGGTGTCAGACCTTTTGATTTTTTAGGAAAAATTAGAAGTCGAGATTTTAAAAAATAATATATATGTATGTATATATATATATTTTGTTGTTGTTGTTGTTATTTTTTTGAGACGAAGTCTTGCTCTGTTGCCCAGGCTGGAATAGCATGATCTCAGCTCACTGGAACCTCTGCCTCCTGGGTTCAAGCGATTCTCCTGCCTCAGCCTCCCAAGTAGCTGGGATTACAGGCGCCTGTCACCACACCCGGCTAATTTTTTGTATTTTTAGTAGAGATAGGGTTTCACCATGTTGGCCAGGCTGGTCTTCAAGTCCTGACTTCGTGATCTGCCCGCCTCAGCCTCCCAAAGTGCTGGGCTTACAGGTGTGAGCCAACACGCCTGGCCCTTTTTTTTTTTTTTTTTTAAATTTAGAGACAGGGTCTTATTCTGTTGCCCAGGCTGGAGTGCAGTGGCACAATGTGGGATCCCTGCAGCCTCGACCTCCGACTAGCTGGGACTACAGGCGCATGCCACCATGTCCAGCTAATTTTTTTTTTTTTTTGCTAGAGATAGGGTTTTGCCATGTTGCCCAATCTGGTCTTGAACTTCTGGGCTTAAGCAATCTGCCATCTTTGGCCTCCCAAAGTGCTGGGATTTCGTGAGTGCGCCACAGCACCTGGCTGAAAAAGTAACATTTGAAAGTGTCAGAATATTTAAAAATACTCTGCGGGCCATGTAAAATCATAGGTGGGCACTTCTCAAGCTCTCATATGAAGATTTGTTAGAAACATAATTATCTAACATGTTTTAATTCTGATATTTGTGTATCTAGAATTATTTCTTCCTTAATACCTGCCATCACAGATTTTAGGGTTAAGAGTAATCCATTCTGGAAACATGCTTGTTAATTAGCTTTCTGCCCCCCCCATATCAATTTGTAATTCATGTTATAAGTAACAGAAAATTCCAGCTGGTTTGAGCACAAATAAAGGATTTATAGGTTCATTATCTGGAGGTCCAAAGGTAGGACAAGACTTACACTAACTCAGTAATGTTGAAGACCTAGTTTCTTTCTGTTTCTGTTCTGCTTTCTATGATGTTACCTTTAATCTGTCAATATTTCCTCATGATTGTGGGATGATTCCCAGTGGACCACACGTATTCTTGTTCACATCTCTTGGAAGAGACAGCCTCTCTATTCTAACATTCTAAACCAGTCCTGATTGGACTAACAAACCAATGACTATGGCTGTTGATATGTGTCAGTTGGCTTAAGCAAACTAGTACCAACAATTGCATCTGAGGATGGGATCAGTTTTCTCTGAAGTACCTGGACTGTATGAGGAAGGGTGGATACCCCCAAAAAATATCTGGCTAAGAAGCTGAAAGGATGACCAGTTGTGGTGGCTCACGGGTGTAATCCCAGCACTTTGGGAGGCCGAGGTGGGCGGATTACCTGAGGTTAGGAGTTTGAGACCATTGTGGCCAACATTGGTGAAACCCCGTCTCTACTAAAAATACAAAAATTAGCCGGGCGTGGTGGCATGCGCCTGTAATCTCAGCTACTCAGGAGGCTGAGGCAGGAGAATTGCTTGAACCCAGGAGATGGAGGTTGCAGTGGGCTGAGATCGCGCCACTGCACTCCAGACTGGGTAGCAGAGCAAGACTCTGTCTCATAAAAAAAAGAAGTTGAAAGGGTGAGTGGTTGCTGGGTTGGCAACCAGTGATGTTCATTACTCTCATCCTTTAAAAATGTTTGAATAATGTAACAATACAGTCATCCCTTGATGTCCATGGGAGATTGGTTTCAGGACCCCCACGGATCTCCCACTTAAAAATCCCCAGATGTTCAAGTCCAACATATAAAATGCCATTGTATTTGCATATAACCTTTTACACATCCTCCTGTATCCTTTATTTTTATTTATGTATGTATGTATTTATTTATTTATTTTGAGTCAGAGTTTCACTCTGTTGCCCAGGCTGGTGTGCGGTGGCATGATCTCAGCTCATTGTAACCTCCACCACCCCAGCTCAAGCAATTCTTTTTTTTAAATTTTTAATTATTATACTTTAAGTTCTAGGGTACATGTGCACAACGTGCAAGTTTGTTACATATGTATCCATGTGCCATGTTGGTGTGCTGCACCCATTAACTTGTCATTTACATTAGGTATATCTCCTAATACTATCCCTCCCCCCTCCCCCCACCCTACTATAGGCCCCGGTGTGTGATGTTCCCCTGCCTGTGTCCAAGTGTTCTCATTGTTCAGTTCCCGCCTATGAGTGAGAACATGCGGTGTTTGGTTTTCTGTCCTTGCGATAGTTTGCTGAGAGTGATGGTTTCCAGCTTCATCCATGTCCCCACAAAGGACATGAACTCATCCTTTTTTATGGCTGCATAGTATTCCACCACCCTGTCTTCCACAATGGTTGAACTAGTTTACAGTCCCACCAACAGTGTAAAAGTGTTCCTATTTCTCCACATCCTCTCCAGCACCTGTTGTTTCCTGACTTTTTAATGATCACCATTCTAACTGGTGTGAGATGGTATCTCATTGTAGTTTTGATTTACATTTCTCTGATGGCCAGTGATGATGAGCAATTTTTCATGTGTCTGTTGGCTGCATAAATGTTTTCTTTTGAGAAGTATCTGTTCATATCCTTTGCCCACTTTTTGATGGGGTTGTTTGATTTTTTCTTGTAAATTTGTTTAGGTTCTTTGTAGATTCTGGATATTAGCCCTTTGTCAGATAGATAGATTGCAAAAATTTTCTCCCATTCTGTAGGTTGCCTGTTCACTCCGATAGTAGTTTCTTTTGCTGTGCAGAAGCTCTTTAGTTTAATTAGATCCCGTTTGTCAATTTTGGCTTTTGTTGCCATTGCTTTTGGTGTTTTAGTCATGAAGTCCTTGCCCATGCCTATGTCCTGAATGGTAATGCCTAGATTTTCTTCTATGGTTTTTATGGTTTTAGGTCTAACATTTAAGTCTTTGATCCATCTTGAATTAATTTTTGTATAAGGTGTAAGGAAGGGATCCAGTTTCAGCTTTCTACTTATGGCTAGCCAGTTTTCCCAGCACCATTTATTAAATAGGGAATCTTTTCCCCATTTCTTGTTTTTGTCAGGTTTGTCAAAGATGAGATGGTTGTAGATGTGTGGTGTTATTTCTGAGGCCTCTGTTCTGTTCCATTGATCTATATCTCTGTTTTGGTACCAGTACCATGCTGTTTTGGTTACTGTAGCCTTGTAGTATAGTTTGAAGTCAGGTAGCATGATGCCTCCAGCTTTGTTCTTTTTGCTTAGGATTGTCTTGGCAATGCGGGCTCTTTTTTGGTTCCATATGAATTTTAAAGTAGTTTTTTCCATTTCTGTGAAGAAAGTCATTGGTAGCTTGATGGGGATGGCATTGAATCTATAAATTACCTTGGGCAGTATGGCCATTTTCACAATATTGATTCTTCCTATCCATGAGCATGGAATGTTCTTGCATTTTTTTCTGTCCTTTTTTATTTCGAGGTCAAGCAGTTCTTGTACCTGAGCCTCCCAAGTAGCTGGGAATACAGGCGTGGGCCACTACACCCGGCTAATTTTTTATTGTATTTTTAGTAGAGACAGAGTTTCACCATGTTGGCCAGGCTGGTCTCAAACTCCTGGCCTCAAGTGATCTGCCTGCCTTGGCTTCCTAAAAATGCTGGGATTACAAGTATGAGCCACCATGCCCGGCTTTCTCCCATATACTTTAAATCATCTCTAGATTACTTAGAATACCTAATACAATGTAAATTCTATATAAAAAGTTGTACTCTATATTTGAAAATTTGGGCTGGGCAGTGGCTCATGCCTATAATCCCAGCACTTTGGGAGGCTGAGGTGGGAGGATTGTTTGAGGTCAGAAGTTCAACACCAGCCTGTGCAACATAGTAAGACCTTGTCTGTATAAGAAAAAAAATACCATTTATATATATATATATATATATATATATATATATATATATATATATATTTTTTTTTTTTTTTTTTTTTTTGAGATGGAGTCTCACTCTGCCACCCAGGCTGGAGTGCAGTGGCGCGATCTTGGCTCACTGCAACCTCCGCCTCCCGTGTTCAAGCAATTCTGTCTCAGCCTCCTGAGTAACTGGTATTACAGGCATGCACCAGCAAGTCCGGCTAATTTTTGTATTTTTGGTAGAGATGGGGTTTCACCATGTTGGCTAGACTGGTCTTGAACTCCTGACCTCGTGATCCGCCTGCCTCAGCCTCCCAAAGTGCTCGGATTACAGGCGTGAGCCACTGCGCCCGGCCTAGAGGTGGCTTTTTTAAACCTTCATTGAGATATTCAGTTGACTCTTGAATAACATGAGTTTGAACTGCACGGGTCCATTTATATGGTGATTTTTTTTTTTTTCAACCAAACTCGAAAATACAGTGTTCCTGGGATGTGAAACCATTGTATACTAAGGGCTTACTTTTTATATCACTGGGTTCCACAGGGCCATTGCAGGACTTATCTGAGTATGCTCAGATTTTGGTCTATGCAAGAGTCCTAGAACCAATGCCCCCAGTATAGCAAGGGACAACTGTATTTTACATGCCATAAAAACCACTCATTTTAGGCCAGGCACGGTGGCTCACGCCTGTAATCACAGCACTTTGAGAGGGTGAGGCAGGTGGATCACCTGAGGTCAGGAGTTTGAGACCAGCCTGACCAACATGGAGAAACCTGGTCTCTACTAAAAATACAAAAATTAGCTGGGTGTGGTGGCGCATGCCTGTAATCCCAGCTGCTTGGGAGGCTGAGGCAGGAGAATTTCTTGAACCCGGGAGGCGGAAGTTGCAGTGAGCAGAGATCACGCCACTGCACTCCAGCCTGGGCGACAAGAATGAAACTCTGTCTCAAAAAAAAAAAAAAAAAAAAAAGAAAAAAAAAAGAAAAAAACTTCTAATTTTAAGTATACAAGTCAATGATTTTTAGTAAATTTAAAGAGTTTTGCACCTATTACTACAATCTAATTTTAGAGCATTTACATCCTGTGTTCATTACTTTATAGTTTTAGCTGCTAAATTTAGGCCTATGATTCATTTTAAGTCAATTTTTGTATGGTGTGAGATAAGGGTAAGGGAAAGGTCTACATTCTTTTTTTTTTTTTTTTTTTTTTTTGAGACGGAGCCTTGCTCTGTCGCCCAGGCTGAAGTGCAGTGGTGCAATCTCGGCTCACTGCAAGCTCCCTCTCCTGGGTTCATGCCATTCTCCGGCCTCAGCCTCCCAAGTAGCTGGGACTACAGGCGCCGGCCACCACGCCTGGCTAATTTTTTGTATTTTTAGTAGACACGTGGTTTCACCGTGTTAGCCAGGATGGTCTCGATCTCCTGACCTCGTGATCTGCCTGTCTCTGCCTCCCAAAGTGCAGGGATTACAGATGTGAGACACTGCGCCCGGCCTACATTCATTTTTTTGTATGTGGATATCCAACTGTTAAGAGTACCATTTGTTTTTTTTGTTTGTTTGTTTGTTTTTTTGAGACAGAGTCTTGCTCTGTTGCCCAGGCTGGAGTGCAGTGGTGCGATCTCAGCTCACTGCAAGCTCTGCCTCCCGGGTTCACACCATTCTCCTGCCTCAGCCTCCCAAGTAGCTGGGACTATAGGTGACCGCCACCACGCCCGGCTAGTTTTTTTTTTTGTATTTTTTAGTAGATACTGGGTTTCACCGTGTTTGCCAGGATGGTCTCCATCTCCTGACCTCGTAGTCCTCCCGCCTTGGCCTCCCAAGGTGCTGGGATTACAGGCATGAGCCACTGCACCCAGCTAGAGTGCCATTTGTTGAAAGGCTATTCTTTTCCTATTGAATTACCTTGGCACTTTTGTCAAAAATCAGTTGAGCATAAATGTAAGGATTTATCTGGACTCAATTCTTTTCCATTTATCTATGTGTCTATTCTTAAACCAGTACCAAATTGCCTTTTGATTACTGAAGATTTGTGGAGAATTTTAAAATAGGCAAGACTTCTTTACTCTTCTTTTTCAAGACAGTTTTGGCTATTCTGGGCCCTTTGCATTTCTGGGGAAATTTAGGATCAGCGTATCAATTTCTGTAAAAAAGCAAGCTGGGATTTTACTAGCTATCATGAGTAGATATTATTGGTTATATATTAATATTATTGATAATTACAAGAAATTTGGGTGAATTGGTGAAATTTTAAAACTTCAAAGTTTCCTAGAAGTGACAGACTTGATAATTTAGGTTCCTGCAAGCATACAGTTTTGTTGACCTTTGAATTGATTTATTTTAAACTGAGAAATCATTTGGGAACTGGAAAATCAGATTTTTTTTCCTGTTTGTGAATTAATAGAAAAATAAACTAAGCTTTTTATTTCTCATACTGACCTAGTTGAACTAATCTATTATATTCACTTTTTATAAAGCATCCCTTTTCACACACATATTCTTGAAAATATTTTAAAATAGTTTTTATATGGTTGAAACAAAAATGTCCACAATACATTTTTGTTTTATAATACTTATATAGATGTACAATAAGGTATTTTATTTATCTTTGTATCTCCGGAACTTTTCGAAGTGTTTTGGTACTTCAAAAGTGTTAAATGGAAATGTCTTAATTTTTTAAATAAAAGCACCATCTTTAGGAAGCCTAGTTCCTATTATTCTTTTATTTTTATTTTATTTTATTTTATTTTATTTTTTGAGACGGAGTCTCCCTCTGTTCATGCTGCAGTGTAGTGGCGTGATCTCAGCTCACGGCAACCTCCGCCTCTGGGTTCAAGTGATTCTCCTGCCTCAGCTTCCCGAGTAGCTGACCACCACTCCCTGCTGATTTTTGTATTTTTAGTAGAGATGGAGTTTCGCCATATTGGCCAGGCTGGTCTCGAACTCTTGACCTTAGGTGATCCGCCTGCCTTGGCCTCCTGCAGTGCTGGGATTACAGGTGTGAGCCACCATGCCCGGCCCTATTATTCTTTTCTGCAAAAGATATATTGTTAAAACCTTAATGCATATTTCCTTTATTATTTTGTTTCCTATGAAGTTGTTAGTCAGTTTGTATTTTTCATTGTACAATTTTGAATTACTTTAGTCTGTTTTACCCTTAAGAGAACAGTGTTGCTGGGCATGGTGGCTCACGTCTGTAATCCCAGTGCTTTGGGAGGCCGAGGTGGGTGGGATCACCTGAGGTCGAGAGTTGGAGACCAGCCTGGCCAACATGGTCTCTACTAAAAAATACAAAGTTAGCCAGGCATGGTGGCGGGCACCTGTAGTCCCAGTTACTAGGGAGGCTGAGGCAGGAGAATTGCTTGAACCTGGGAGGTGGAGGTTGGTGTGAGCTGAGATCTCACCACTGTGCTCCAGCCTGGGTGACAGAATGAGATTCCGTCTCCAAAAAAAAAAAAAAAGCCTGGGTGACAGAGCGAGACTCCGTCTCCAAAAAAAAAAAAGAGAACAGTGTCATTATTTTCAAAAGTCTCTTATAATCTACTCTGTATAGTTTTTTCCTTTTAGTCTAGTATTCATTCATTAGCTCTCATCTAATGTGGTATATACAGGGTTTTTTTAAAATTTATTTTTGAGACGGAGTCTTGTACTGTTGTCTGGGCTGGAGTGCGATAGTGCGATCTTGGCTCACTGCAACCTCTGCCTCCTGGGTTCAAGGGATTCTCCTGTCTCAGCCTCGCTGGGATTACAGGCACCTGCCACCACCCCTGGCTAATTTTTTGTATTTGTAGTAGAGACGGGCTTTCACTATGTTAGCCAGGCTGGTCTCGAACTCTTGACCTCATGATCCGCCCGCCTTGGCCTCCCAAAGTGCTGGATTACAAGCGTGAGCCACCGTGCCTGGCCGTTACAGGGTGTTTTATAATCTGGGATTCTGAACTAAATTTTTGTGGGATTTTATTTGTGGGAATCCTGTGTAGATTAGTTTGTGTAAGTTTAACATCTTTCTTGACTATTTCTTGACTATTTCCCTCTCCTCCACTTCTTATCTTTTTTCCCTACCTTCTTTCTTTCTTTTTTGAGTTGAAGTCTCTCTGTGTCGCCCAGGCTGGAGTGCAATGGCGCGTTCTTGGCTCATTGCAACCCCTGCCTCCCGGGTTCAAGTGATTCTCCTGTTTCAGCCTCCCGAGTAGCTGGGATTACAAGGCTCATGCCGCCATGCCTGGCTAATTTTTTGTACTTGAGTAGAGACGGAGTTTCACCGTGTTGCCCAGGCTGGTCTTGAACTTCTGAGCTCAGGCAATCCACCTGCCTCGGCCTCCCAAAGTGCTAGGATTACAGGCGTAAGCCACCGCGCCAGCCCTTACCTTATTTCTTAACGGATTTATCTTCTAATATATTATGTAACTTAATATATTTTGCTTTTTGTCAGTTTCCTTCCATTACAAGAGTACCCTACCTTATTCACCTATTAGCTTTTCTCAGTTTCTATTACCTTCCGTTAACCATGGTCTGAGAATATTAAATGTAAAATTTCAGAAATAAACCATTAGTAAGTTTTAATTTGCATGTTGTTCTGAGTAGCATGATGAAATCACGCTCTGTCCCACCAGGATGTGAATCATCCCTTTGTCCAGCGTCATGCTGTATGTATATGCTACCTGCCTGTTAGTCGGTTGCCGTCTCCGTTATCAGATTGATTGCGGCAGTATTGCAGTGATTATATTCAAGTGACCCATATTTTTACTTAATAATGGCTCCAAAGTGTAATAGTAGGCCGAAGCTGGTGGATCACGAGTTCAGGAGTTCAAGCCCAGCATGGCCAAGATGGTGAAACACCCTCTCTACTAAAAATACAAAAATTAGCCGGGCATCGTGGCAGGCACCTGTAATCTCAGCTACTTGGGAGGCTGGGCAGAGAATTGCTTGAACCCAGTTGGGCAGCATGGCGAAACCCTGTATCTACAAACCATACAAAAATTGGCCTGGCATCGTGGTGTATGCCTGTAATCCCAGCTACTGGAGAGGCTGAGGCAGGAGATTTGTGGAACCCAGGAGGTGGAGGTTGCATTGAGCTGAGATTGTGTCACTGTACTTCACATTCCAGTCTGGGTGGCAGCATGAGACTGTCACACACACACACACACACACACACACACACACGAAGCAGTTGGCTATAAATACACGGATTCATTTCTGGATTGTCTGTCTATTCTGTTCCATTTGTCTATGTGTTGGTTTTTTCTTTTCTTTTTGTTTTGAGACAGGGTCTTGCTCTGTTGCCCAGGCTAGAGTGCAGCAGCATGATTACAGCTCACTGCAACCTCAGCCTCCCGGGCTCAAGCAATCCTCCCACCTCAGCCTCCTGAGTAGCTGGGACTATGGCACATGCCATCACAGCTGGCTAATTTTAAAATTTTGTTTGTACAGAAGGGGCAGGGGTTGTCTCACTATGTTGCCCAGTCTGGTTATGTGCTCTGTTTTTAGGCCAGTACCATGCTGTTTTGTTTTATGATAGACTTGATATACATCTTGTCAAGTAGTGTGACACCTCCAGCTTTGTTCTTTAGGCTCAGGATTCCTTTGGCTATTGGCTTTTTTTTTGGTTCCATATGAGTTTTAGGATTTTGGTTTTTTTTTGAAACCGAATCTCACGTTTTTGCCCAGGCTGGAGTGAAGTGGCTTGATTTTGGCTCACTGCAACCTTCGCCTCCCAGGTTCAAGCGATCCTTCCACCTCAGCCTCCCAAGTAGCTGGTACTACAGGTATGCGCCACCATGCCTGACTAATTTTTTTGTGTTTTTAGTGGAAATGGGGTTTCACCATGTTGGCTAGGCTGATCTGAACTCCTTAACTAAAGTGATCTGTCCATCTTGGCCTCCCAAAGTGCTGGGATTACAGGTGTGAGCCACTGTGCCTGACCAGGATTGTTTTTTTCTATTTCTGTGAAAAATGATGTTGGTATATACACACACACAAGCACACACATACACACACATGCACACATATACACACCCATACACACACATATACACACACACACATATTTTTTTTTGAGACAAGGTCTTGCTCTGTTGCCCAGGCTGGAGTGCAGTAAGTAGTGTGATCTCAGTTCACTGCAACCTCCACCTCTTGGGCTCAAACGATCCTCTCATCTCAGCCTCCTGAGTAGCTGGGACCACAGGCAGGTGCCACTATACCCAGCTAATTTTTTGGGGGTAGTTTTTGTAGAGACGAGGGTCTCACCATGTTGCCCAGGCTGGCTTCGAACTCTTGGACTCAAGTAATCCTCCCACCTCAGCCTCCCAAAGTGCTAGGATTATAGACTTGAGCCACTGCATCTGGCCATTTAATTCTTCAGTACCAGATTTTTAAAAAAAATATTATCTATCTCTTTGGTAAACTTGTTATTCATATTCTGAATTATTTTTCTGATTCCTTTGTAGTAGTTTTCATTATTCTCTTGTGTCTCTTACTGAGCTTATTTATTCTTTTTTTTTTTTTTTTTTTTTTTCCTGAGAGACGGAGTTTCACTCTTGTTGCCCAGGCTGGAATGCAATGGCACAGTCTCAGCTCACTGCAACCTCTGCCTCCTGAGTTCAAGTGATTCTCCTGCCTCAGCCTCCCAAGTAGCTGGGATTACAGGCACCCACCACCACGCCCAGCTAATTGTTGTATTTTTAGTAGAGGGGGGTTTCCTCATTTTGGCTGGTCTGGTCTCGAACTCCTGACCTCAGGTGATCCACCTGCCTCAGCCTCCCAAAGTGCTGGGATTACAGGCATGAGCTACCGTGCCTGGCCTGTAAATGTGTTTTTGATTGGGATATGTTGCTGGAGAATTATTATGTTCCTTTGGAGGTGTCCTTTTTTTTTTTTTTTTTTGCTGTTTTATGTTTCCTCTGTCATTACATTGATATCTTTCCTCTGGTGTAGTAATGACTTTTTCAGATTATTTGAATTTGCTTTCATAGGGGAGGACTTTTTATTTGAAGTCGTATCTATGATGTTGGTTGGGTAGAGTGCATTGGCTTTGATTCTGGGTGTGTGTGGTAGTATAGTCTCTGATTTTTTTTCAGGTGTAAACAATGTCAGTGGTGTCTGTGATTTTTTGGGGGCCTTAGAGTGTGGACTATTAATGGAGGCTGTGGTGAAGTTTTGCTGGGGACTGAGGTGCCATGTGTGGCAATTTTCAGGCCTCAGTGGTGACAGCAGTGGGCTGAGCATGCCTGTCCTTGGGCTCTAGGGGAGCATACACTGGCACCAGTATCAGTGAGTTGAGGTGAACCAATTCCTGGGCTTCCAGGTGGATTGCTCTGATTCTGGTAGTGGCAGTGATAGGCTGTGTGGGTGGGTGCACTCTCAGTCTTCTGGGTAGCCAGCATAGTATGGGTAAAGGCAGAGATGATCCACTGGATCCTGAGTGGTGTGTGTGGATATTGGCGGTGGGTGTGATGGTCTAGGCCTGCCAGTCTCTAGATTTGCAGGTTGTTCATGCAGGTAGATGCCAGCTGTGGTGATAGCGGCAGGTGGGGGTAGCCCTATCCTCAGGATAGGTGTTGTGTTCAGGTGCCAATCGTAGTAGGCTGAGGGAGACAATCCCCAGGCCCCTAGTCTGCACGCTTTGGCATGGGGACCTGGTGAAGCTGGGCTGGCATGTCATCAGGCCCCCCAGTGATATGTGCAGACACCTACTGTGGTAAGCAGGGACAGGGTGGTTCCCAGGCCCTGGAATGATTGGGTGAGGGGGAGCAGTGGCTGTGCTGTGCTGCTGCTACTGGGGAACATGGGGCTGCCTTTAATGGTGGCAGCCTAGGTCGGCAGTTGGGGACACATGCCCCACTTGTGCCTCAGTCCTGGTGGTGGCAGCCTGTTTCTTACTTCTGCCTGTGCACCAGCTGCTGGGCCGCAGGATAGTGCTCAGTCTGTTGTGGGCTGTGTTGTCAAAATGGTGACTTGTTGTAGCTGCTTAGGACTTAGGGGGATTGTAGGACCCAGTGCAATTTTCCTCAGTGGAGTGGTGGTGTTGCACCATTTCCAGACAGATCCTTATGTTAGTTTCAGAGCCCATGAGGTCCTAGGGGCTCCCCAATGGCTAGAATTGCAGGAGTCCACAGTGGGAATGTGGACCACAGGGAGTCTCCCCCTTACTCTTTCCCCACAGTGGGGATTGTCTCGGCTCCCAGCAGAGCAGGCTGTCTTGTTTCCCTCTCCTTCCTTTCTTTAGGTGTTTCTTGTCATTTTTGTATTGAATTCCAGTGTTCTTTCTTGGATTATCTAGTCAAAGTGTGATTACTCACTATTTTGGTTATTCCTAGTGGAGGAGGCAAGTAGGAGATGCCTCTAGTCAGCCATCTTGAGGCCCTTGACAGTTCCTAAGTTTTAAATTGTGTGCAGCTCTGAGTAGTGTGATGAAATCTCAAGCATTCTGCTCCATCCTGCCTAGGATGCAAATCATCCTTTTGTCCAGCGTATCCATGCTCTACATATATGCTACCTGTCCTTTAGTCACTTAGTAGCCCTCTCCACTATCAGATTGACTGTCATGGTATTGCAGTGTTTAAGTAACCCTTATTTTACTTAATAATGTCCAGGACAAGAGTAGTGATGTTGGCAATTTGGATATGACACAGAGACATTGTAAAGCCCTTTTTTTAAGTGAATAGGTGGAAGTTCTTGACTTACAAGGAAAAAAAAAATCATATGCTGAGGTTGCTAAGGTTTGCAGTATGTATGAATCTTCTATCCATGTAATTGTGAATTACACAGATGCTCCTTGACTTGATGCACTTACATCTAAAGCTGAGAATATTGTAAGTTGAAAATACTTGTTGATTTATGATAGTTTTGACTTTTCAACTTAAAATGAGTTTATTGGGATGTAACTCCATTGTTAAATTGGGGTTTGTGCTGACTGCTTATTGCTTTCACACCATCATAAAGTTGAAAAATTGTAAGTCAAACTGTCAAAAATTGGGAACTGTGTATTGTTCTAACTGTTCTATTTTATTACTAGTTATTGTTGTTAATCTCTTATTGTGCCTAATTTATAAATTAAACTTTATCATAGGTATGTGTGTATACAAAAAAACATAGTGTATATAGCGTTTGGTATTATCTGTGGTTTTAGGTATCCACTAGGGGTCTTGCAATGTATACCCTGTAGATCAAGAGGGACTACTGTTTATGTTTTATAAGAGTAGAAATTTTTGTCTGTTTTGCTTATTGCATCCCTAGTCCCTAGAAGAGTACTTGACACATAGTATGTGCTTAGGAAATGTTTATTACCAGAACGTATGGATTAAGTTTGCCTGGATCCTCAGGGGGTATATTATACCTGAAATTGTTTTTTTTTTTTTTTAAATTTGTCATTCTGGGGTTTGCTGTTCATGCCAGTAGTGTAAATTTGGACTTCCAAACCTATGTGAATAGCAGAATCTTACTATCTTAGAGGAAATCCCAGAATTTTACTATCTTAGAGGAAACTTAAAAATAGTCAGTAGTGACCAGGCACGGTGGCTCATGCATGTAATACCAGGACTTTGGGAGGCAGAGGCAGGAAGATCATTTGAGCCCAGGAGTTCGAGACCAGCCTGGGCAACATAGTGAGACCCTATCTCTATAGAATTAAAAAAACAAAGGAAATCAGCAGCCCACCCAAAGACTAGTTATTTGTAATTTCCTGTGCCAGGGAAGTTTTTTTGTAGGGGAGAGGAAGAATCTACTTTTTTACTGAGGGTCAACCTTTTGAGGATCCCATATTTATATAGAGATTTTATCTCTACTTCCCCATCTTGAGTGAATACTTTTTTTTTGTTTGTTTCTAAAAAGGAAATAAAATTCAAGCCCCCTAGTACTAGCTTCCTCTTTCTTGCCTCTTCAGCAGTTGTAATAGAAGTTCAGATACTTATTTTTCTGTTTCTTTTTCACTTTAGGCTCGGGGATTTTGCTTTCTTTCTTTCTTTGCAAACTCAAGCTCAGTTCTACATTGAAAAGTATTTTTTGTTATATTTACCTAATATTTGTAGGCATTTGTAAAGTGATGATTTTAAAGGTTATATTAGTTCATTATCTGCTGGAAGTCTAAGGTATAACGAAGTGATGAATACATGATAGCCATTGAATAAATATAGGGCCAACTTAGGCTACAGTTGACCAACTTATTTTTCTGCTGAGGAATACCTTAGATAATTTCAGATAATGGAGTTCTAGTGTAGATCACTGAAGAAATTGTAGGAAGAGAAAATTAGTCATTTTTCTTCTTTCCCATATGCTTACATGTATTTATACATACAGGCAGATGAGCAATTGTTATCTTAGAAAGCAACCTTGTATTACCAAAACAAAATATAGATTTATTCGTGGGGGATTTTATGTGTGGAGGTGGTGTTTTAAAATTTTAGTAATTAAGTGAATTTTCCTGCCAGGTGCGGTTGCTCATGCCTATAATCCCCACACTTTGGGAGGCTCAGGTGGGAGGACTGCTTGAGGCCAGGAGTTCAAGACCAGGGCAACATAGTGAGATCCTATATCTACAAAAAAATTAAAAAATCAGGTCTACGTGGTAGTGTGTGCCTGTAGTCGTACCCACTGGAGAAGGTGAAGTGGCAGGATCACGTGAGCCCAGGAGTTTGAGACTATAGCGAACTATGATTATGCCACTGTTCTCTATCCTGGGCGACAGAATGAGACCCTATTTCTATTTCTCTCTCTTTTTTTTTTTTTAGACGGAGTTTGTTGTTGCCCAGGCTGGAGTGCAGTGGCGTGATCTTGGCTCACTGCAACCTCTGCCCCCTGGGTTCAAGTGATTCTCCTGCCTCAGCCTCCCAAGTAGCTGGGATTACAGTCATGCATTACCACGCCCGGCCAATTTTGTATTTTTTTAGTAGAGACGGGGTTTCTCCATCTCGGTCAGGCCAGTCCCAAACTCCTGACCTCAGGTGGTCCACCCGCCTCGGTCTCCCAAAGTGCTGGGATTACAGGCGTGAGCCACTGTGCCCAGCCGAGACCCTATCTCTTAAAAAAGAAAAAAAGAGTTTTCATAGCTTTTACAATTATAGACTGTTTGGCCAGGCGCAGTGGCTCACGCTTGTAATCCTAGCCCTTTGGGAAGCTGAGGTGGGCGGATCACTTGAGGTCAGGAGTCGGAGACCAGCCTGGCCAACAAGATGAAACCCTGTCTCTACTAAAAATACAAAAATTAACTGGGTGTGGTGTTGTGCGCCTTAATCCTAGCTACTTGGGAGACTCAGGCATGGGAATCGCTTGAACCCGGGAGACGGAGCTTGCAGTAAGCTGAGATTGCACCACTGCACTCCAGCCTGGGCGACAGAGAGAGACTCTGTCTTAAAAAGGATTATTAAAAAAAAAATTGTAGAATGTTTTAGGATAATATAAAGGGTCATGTTTTCCCCCCCTAACTGCTACACACTTAAAATAAACAACCTAGAGCAAAATATTACTTTATCTTAATTCTTTTTTTTTACCCTTAGGCATCTTTCTTGCAGGATCGTCTTAAGTCTTTATAAGTTCTTAGTCATTTAGATTGAATACAAGTAACCTGCATAGAAATCCCATTTGTATCAACAGAGAACTTGACTATTTTTAGTGAATTATACTATCTTTAACGTGTTTATCTGCGTGGGGATGAACTTTTGAAACAAAATAGTTTGAGTGAGTCAAATGATGACCATTTGGTAGTCACTTGAATATTACACATAAATTGACACAATGACTTTTGACATAAAAATTTCAGGAGTCATTTCTATTTGTAGGGACTGCTTTGTTTCTTTATTTACATAAAGTATTTCAGAAAATTTTCAATTTAGCCAAGTTCTACATTTAGCATAACATATTGCACAAATATCTTTCTAGTTTTTATTGTTAGACACTGACTTTATTCTATAGTGCTGAATGCACTGTGCAAGAACAGTCACATCAAGTTATTTAAGTGGTGCTTCAGAAGGAAAGATTGAAATTAATGCCACATGTATCCCGAACTTAAATTAAAATAAAATAAAAATAAAAAAAGAAATTAATGCTTTGCTTTATGATCCAGTTATAATAGAATGGAACCTAGATGTAAGTCAGGGTGTATATCTGAGTCTGCTGATAAACATAAGTGTTTTACAGGGATTATTTTATTTTTTCTATGTAACAACTCCATGGGGCAGTACTTTATTAAACTTGGTTTATAGCATGAAAACAGGATTGGAGTGGTCAATGATACTCAAGTGCCATAGTTAGTAAGATGGCATTTGGACTCAAGTTGTTTGGATTTGAATTTTGTGTGTACCATGTTATACTGTGTGATTATTAATATAAGTTGTGTTCTTGTATTGGAACCTAATTTGACTAAATTTTTCAAGAATTGTATTAGGTTATGATAATTAGAAACATTGTTAAGAGTGATAAGTTTTGAGAAAATGAATGATTTTAAAACTTTCATCATTGATTTAACAATGCATACTTTGATTCTTTGCATCTGTTTCTTCATGTGTCAAATGGTGCATGGTAGTTTATATGTATTTAAGATATCCACCAGTCAATTTTCTGTTATTTTGCTAATCAGGAAAAAATGGAATGACCAACTCTTTAATATTTAGGGATTGATCATACCTCTAGTTGTGGCTTATGAATATTATTCTTAACCTGTATTACTTGTGTTTTGTTCATGACTTTTTTAGGCAATGCCTTAGTCTGAGGGTAGGAATACGGAAGAAAAGAAAAATCAAATTAGTACTATTTTGCTACTTGTTAGTGTCTTTTGAAAATATTTAGAAAAAGTTGAGAATTAAACCAGATAGTTAAAAAGTTTGGCATATCTTTGGGAGTTTTATTTATGCTAAATTCTCATTGTCATAGGATGTTAACGTTCACTTGAACTGTGAAATTTTTGAGTACTCTGAGGATGTCCTGATTACCAATTAATGCCCAAGTTTGAATTGTCTCCTACTTTGAAATGCTAATTCCGTCTTGACTTTTTTTTTTTTTGGGTTGTTGTTGATCATTATTGTTTCCAGAAATGTATCTCCTGAATCACTTAATTTCTACCTTGCTCACACAAGACCCAGATGTCTTCCTTGGCACTGAGACCTCTACTGAAGACTCTCCCCCGACTTCACAGTAAAGGAATATTTTCTTATTTCCTTCTGAACCTACTTGAGATCCCCTGTAGCTCTGCTCTGGCTTCTATATTTAATGCAGAAATGGTAAAGAAGAAATTATTATTTCTAATATCCAAATTTTTCCAATAGAAATTATGGGATAATAACTAATATTTATTGAGGTATTTTGTAACCTATTAAGTACCAGTTCTTGGTCATCATTTCTTCCCACTTTTCTTCCTTGTTCACTCAACTCTGGATGCCATGGCTCTTTTGTACTTCCTGAAGCAAGCCAAGCATAGTCTTACCTTAGGGCCTTTGAACTTATTTTTTCCTTTGCCTAGAATGATCTCCTCTCAAATATCTAATTATTGTATGACTATCAATAAGCAGTTGTAATGTTTCTATCCAGAAACATTACAATTGTTTGATTTTTTCATATTCATGTTTTTTACAGTTTCTTTTCCTCAGTCATACTTTTGATATCTCTTTTATTTCCTTAAACATTAACATTTTTATATTATATATCTGACTATTTTCATGTTCCTCATTGTTTCTTCTGTTCCTGAAAGGCTTGTTCTGCTGATTCTTGGGGGCTTTTTTCATTATTTTGTGAATTTCTTTTTAATTGTGAGATAATCTTCCATGGATTTTTATTTGTGAATATCATTGGAGGCTTGGGTTTAGTGTACTCCTCTTGGCTGGATTGGTGTTTGCTTCTGTCATGCTCTAGTCTCTTCCAACCCAGAATCTCTCGAAACTGAATTTTTAGTTTGAGTTTTTCTAGATCACATAGGTAGTATGAATTTTGTCCTTAAACTGGAGTGAGAGAAGGGTGACTTCGTTTTTTCTCTTCTGCTGAGACTGAGAAAGGCAAACATGCCAACTGTGATCTCTGTTTAGCATGTTGTTTACCCCCCTCCGCAGTTCGTCCACTGAGTGTTGCTTTTCAGATTTCCCACCTCGTTTAGGCCCCAACCTTTATGTCCTTCTCACCAGTCCCTTAAACTGACTTCTAAGCCACTGGGGATTGATGGATGCTCCCAGGGGAGAGGTTGGTTTCAGTGCTCACCAATACTTTGTTGTTTTTTCTTTCTTTCAGCTCAGCCACTCATGAAAAATACTATTTTTGTTTTCTTTAATATTCAGCATTTTAAGAAATTCTGAATCACAAGTACTTTTCTGGGCATCTGGTCTACCATATTGCCAGAAATGGATCTGATTTCTTCTCCCAGTTCTCTGTATGACCCTCTTCTTCATTCTCTTATGGTCTTTGTTAAAATTTGTGGCCTTATTAGAGAACCTTTCCCCACTACCAAAATAGTATCCTTTTCCTTGTTACTCTTTATCTCTTATATCCTGTTTTATTTTCATAGCATTAACTCCATCAGATTTTTTTTATTGCGTGTTTTCTTTTATTAGAATACACACTCCATAAAAGTAGGGACTTACTTTTTTTGTTTACTGTTTCATTGCCAGGGCCTTGGGGCCTTGTACCTAACATGTAGTAGGTGCTTAATAAATACATGTTGGATGAATGACTGTGCTAAGTGCTTTAGATTCCCTCTTTTAATTTTCACAGTAACTCTTGTGGAGCAGGTGGTTTTATCATCTCCATTTTAAAGGTGAGGAATATTAGACTTGTAGAATTAATTACCCCAGTCAAGATCACAAAAGATGTTGAACCTCAGGCAGCCTCAGAGCAGCCTGTTCTCCTAAACAGTGTACTTTGGTAGTGGTAGTGGTCGTGGTGGTGGTGGTGATGGTGGTGGGGTTGGTTCTTCAGCAGGTTGGTGTAATACCCTCGTATTGTTTAGCTATGCTTTAGTGTCACATTGTTTCTTTGGGGCAATATGTTCTAAATTTCACATAATTGATTTTTTTTTTTTTTTTTTTTTTTTTTTGAGACAGAGTCTTGCTCTGTCACCCAGGCTGGAGTGCAGTGGCATGATCTCAGCTCACTGCAACCTCTGCCTCCCAGATTCAGGCGATTCTCCTGCCTTAGCCTACTGAGTAGCTGGGAATTCAGGTGCTTGCCATCGGGCCAGGCTAATTTTTGTATTTTTAATAGGGATGGGTGGTATGGTTTTGCTCTGTGTCCCCACCCAAATCTCATCTTGAATTGTACTCCCATAATTCCCATGTGTTGTGGGAGGGACCCCGTGGGAGATAATTTGAATCATGGGGTCAGTTTCCCCCATACTGTTCTCGTGGTAGTGAATAAGTCTCATGAGATCTGACGGTTTTATCAGGGGTTTCTGCTTTTGCATCTTCCTCATTTTCTCTTGCCCCCACCATGTAAGAAGTACCTTTTGCCTCCTGCCATGATCCTGAGGCCTCCCCAGCCATGTGGAACTGTAAGTCCAATTAAACTTCTTTTTCTTCCCAGTCTTTTGTATGTCTTTATCAACAGCATGAAAACAGACTAATACAATACAGTTTTATCGTGTTGGTCAGGCTGGTCTTGAACTCCTGACCTCAGGTGATCCACCTGCCTTGGCCTCCCAAAGTGCCGGGGTTAGAGGTGTGAGCCTACTATGTCCAGCCATCACATAATTGCTTTTTAAAGACAAATTTGGAACCTATTACATAAGTTGGAAAGCTTATGCAGTATTTAAATTTATTCTTTCCTCTCCTATTTTCATTTATTTTTTATTCTTTAAGTTCCTGTATGTACACATTCATTTGCTGCTGAAAATTGAAATAGAACATTGAAATTTCCTTTTATTACAATTCAAATTTTTGAAAAACCAGGAAATCTAATTATCTGTTCTAATAATTATGCTCTAGTCAAACTGCCCAATGTTTTTTAACACTTATTTTTAATTTTTTTAAATTTTATTTTTTTTGTAGAGATGGAGTCTTGCTATGTTGCCCAGGCTAGGGTCTTGATATCCTGGGCTCAAACAATCCTCCTGCCTTGGCTTCCCAAAGCGCCTGGATTATAGGTGTGAGCCACTGCACCTGGCCTTATTTTTACTTTTAAAATAACTATTCTGCTGTCTCTAAGATACTGTAAAAACTTTGCTGAGGTTTTGCTGTATTGCCTTTACTTCTTATAGTTATTTTATAAAATAGTTCAAGTAGATAAGTCATAATAAATATCAATCTTAGTTAGAGAAGGCATGCCTACAAGGAAGAGAGTTAGTAGATAGGAAAATGGAAGCCAGATGATTCTCCCCCAACTTGGATTATCAGACAAATCTGTATTTCCTTTTATGTTTCTCATCTTATTGATATCACTTGTTCTTTGCAGAAATTTCAGTTAACCTTAACTTTTTTTTTCTTCCTAATTCCCATTAGTAGTCTTTCACTAAATAGCCTTTTAATTGAACCTTAATTCAGACCCCAGGTATCTCTTTCTAGGATTATCGTAACACCCTTCAAAACTGTTCTTGTTCTCTGCCAGTCATTCTATGCCTCCATATATTTTCCCACATGATATTTATACTTATCTTTCTAAAACATAAATCTTATCATGTATGGCATGACCTCTGATGCTGTAACTCATCCTACACTTTGTCTACTGTCTCTCACATGGCTGATCTTGCCTTTACGCACCTCTGTGTTTTTCTCTCAACTGTTCTCTCTGCTTGGGTCCTTTTCTTTCTTCTTGGTCTGTCATCATCATGCTCATTACCTTTTTTTTTTTTTTTTTTTTGAGACAGAGTCTCTCTCTGTCGCCTAGTCTGGAGTGCAGTGGTGCAGTCTTGGCTCACTGCAACCCCTGCCTCCCGAGTTCAAGCGATTTTCTAGCTTCAGCCTCATGAGTAGTTGGGACTACAGGTGCACGCTACCGTGTCCGGCTAATTTTTGTATTTTTAGTAGAGACTGGGTTTCACCATGTTGGCCAGGCTGGTCTTGAACTCCTGACCTCAGTGATTGTACCTGCCTTGGCCTCCCAAAGTGCTGTGATTACAGGCGTGAGCCACCGCGCCCGGCCTTGTTACTTTTAAGATATAGCTTACCTGTTATTTTCTCTGAGAATCCTTTGCCTCACTCTGAGACAGACTTTGTTCCTCTTCCATTCTACCACAGAACTTTGTTCGTAACTTACTATAGCATTTACCTAGTTCAAATTATGTGTTTATATATATTTCTCTCATTAGATCATGAGCTTGAAGGCAGAGATTACATCTTTGTCATCTTCTTAAAAGTCAGGTTTATTAAGGTATGATTTACATAGAATAAAATTCACTCTTTTGAGTTGTGTAGATTGATGTATATGGTCATATAACCACCATCACATTTGGGATAGGAGATATTTCCACCACCTCAAAAAGATCCCTTTTACCCCTTTGTAGTCATTTCTCTCTTCCCCATCCCTATCCCCTGGCAACCACTGATCTAATTTCTGTCCCTGTCACTTTGTCTTTTCCGGAATGTTGAATAAAAATGGAATCATGTAGCAAGTAGCCTTTTGTGACTAGTTTCTTGTACTCAGCAAATTGCATTTGAGATTCCTCTATGTCGTTGCATAATTAAGTAGCTTGCTTCTTTTTTAATTTTTGCTGAGTAGTATTCTATTCTATGGATGTAACTACAATTTGTTTATCCAGTTACTTTGGGTAAGTTGCCCCAAACCTTTGCCTGTAGGCCTTTGGTGGACATGTTTTCCTTTCTCCTGGGTGAATACTGAAGAGTGTGCTTGGTATGGTAAATGTATGTTTAACTTTATGAGAACTGTCAAACTGTTTTCCAAAGTGGCTGTAGCATGCTGCATTCCTACCAGCAATGTAGTTGCTGTAGTTGTTCTCCATCCTTGTCAGCACTTGGTATTATCAGTGTTTTAAATTTTAGTCATTCTAGTAAGTTTGTAGTGGTGTTTAATTGTGTTGTTTCTTCTTCTTCTGCTTCCTCTTCCTTTTCCTGTTCCTCCTCTTCATCCTCCTCTTCCTCTTCTTCCTCTTCCTCTTCCTCTTCCTCTTTCTTTCTTTTTTTTTTTTTTTTTTTGAGACAGAGTCTCACTTTGTCACCCAGGTTGGAATGCTGTGGCACGATCTCAGCTCAGTGCAACCTCCCTGTACTGGGTTCAGCGCCTCCCTGGTTCAGCGCCTCCCTGGTTCAAGTGATTCTTGTGCCTCTCAGCCTCCTGAGTAGCTAGGATTACAGGTGTGCACCACCATGCCCAGCTCATTTTTATATTTTAGTAAGAGACAGAGTTTTGCCATGTTGGCCAGGCTGGTCTCCAACTCCTGGCCTCAAGTGATCCGCCCACCTCAGCCTCCTAAAATGCTGATATTGTAGGCGTGAGCTACTGTGCCTGGCCATGTGATAGGGTCTTGCTATGTCACCCAGGCTGGAGTGCAGTGGTGTGATCACAGTTCACTGTAGCCTCAACCTCCTGGGCTCAAGTGATCCTCCAACCTCAGCCTCCCAAGTAGCTGGGACTATAGGCACATGCCACCACACCTGGCTAATTCTTTTTTTTTTTTTTTTTTTTTTGTATAGACGAGGTTTTGTTGTGTTGCCTATGCTGGTCTGAAACTCCTGGCCTCAAGCAGTCCTCCCACTTTGGTCTCCTAAAGTGCTGGGATTACAGGCATGAGTCACCATACCCAGCAAAATATTACTTTTAGATGCTTGCCTTAACACTGGAGTGTTGGAGTAATGTATTTGTACAGTGGACTTCAAATATAAGGATTATATGCTAAATTCTTCTGGATGATAAATATAGAATACCACGTTAAATATGTAATGACACTTTTTAGAGCCTTTTCTTAATTTATTCTAAGTTGTATGTTAAATTCAGGTTTAGGGAAGTTTTGATATAGATGTATATATGTGAATTTATATATATATGTAAATATAGACACACACACAACTGGTTAACATCATGGCTGAAATGGGATTTCTCTGGATTCCAATCCCCAAGATATCCACCCTTACAGTGTAGATTTTTAAATACAGTTCTATTTTTTCTTTTTTTTGCTTGAATATTTATTATTGCATACTTCTATAAGAATCTTTTACCTAGTGATATTTTCTGGAAATTGTATTTCTTCAATTAAAAAAAATTAAATTCTAATTGAAACATTTTTTTCATACAGATGGGGGTCTTGCTATGTTGCCCAGGCTGGTCTCGAACTCCTGGCCATAAGCCATCATCCCACCTTAGCCTTCCAAAGTTCTGTGATTACAGGCATGAGCCAACATGCATGCCTGGCTTATTTCTCTAATTTTTCCTTTTGTATATTAGTGCCAAAAGGTTTTTTTTTTTACCCCCTTTACCAGTCATTGTCTTCCTTTTTTATTTCCTTCTTTCTTTCTTTGGCTGTGGGTCTTAGTTCAGCTCCTAAATGATCTTGAGGAAGATTAAATTTACCCTCTTGATTCTTAATTTTCTTTTATGTAAAATTGGGCTGATTCTATCTCATACAGTTCTTTTTTTTTTTGTTTTTTTGAGATGGAGTCTCGCTCTGTCACCCAGGCTGGAGTGCAGTGGCTTAGTCTCGGCTCACTGCAACCTCCGCCTTCCAGGTTCAAGCGATTCTCTCACCTCAGCCTCCTGAGTAGCTGGGACTACAGGCGTGTGTCACCATGCCTGGCTATTTTTTGTATTTTTAGTAGGGTTTCACCATATTGGCCAGGCTGGTCTCGAACACCTGACCTCGTGATCTGCCTGCCTCGGCCTCCCAGAGTGCTGGGATTACAGGTGTGCGCCACTGTGCCTGGCCATAGAGTTCTTATATATTAAAACACCTACTTGGGGGCTGTGGCTTGCACCTGTAATTTCAGCTCTTTGGGAGGCTGTGGTGGGTGGATCACTTCAGATCAGGAGTTTGAGACTAGCCTGGCCAACATGACGAAACCACATCTCTACTAACAATACAAAAATTAGTGAGGCGGGGGTGGTGGTGCGTGCCTGTAGTCCTAGCTACTTGAGAGGCTGAGGCAGGAGAATTGCTTAAACCCCGGAGGCAGAGGTTCCAGTGATCCAAGATTGTGCCATTGTACTCCAGCCTGGGTGACAGAGCAAGACTCTGTCTCAAAATAAAAAAACAAAAAAAAAACCAAACACTTTATAGGCACTCAGTTAATGCTAATTACTGTGTCTCCCCCCACCCCCAATTTATAAACAGCCAATAAAAACTCATTTTGGTGAGTTTGATATACTGTTCATAAAATTTGATGGCCGGGCACGGTGGTTCACGCCTGTAATCCCAGCACTTTGGGAGGCCCAGGTGGGTGGATCACAAGGTGAAGAGATTGAGACCATCCTGGCCAACATGGGAAAACGCTGTCTCTACTGAAAATACAAAAATTAGCTGGGCATGGTGGTGCCTCTATATGTTTGTTTTCTTTGCCTCTCTGTGATTTGTTTCTTGGAATTATTATACTTTAATTGAGGTTACAAAACTTTGGGGAACAATTTTCTAGGAACTTAAAGTCTGCTGCCGAAGTTTATATGAAATTGATGAAATAATATCCATGGTGTGTTGAATGTAGTAGTACTATGCTCAATAATGGGATCCAGTGTGTCCTGTAGTGTTCTATTTTGAGGGTGCTGGCAATTTGATTCTTTATCCCTTCAAATAATTTTGAATAATTTTGGATTTAAAATTACCTGAGGTCACCATGGGTTTATACATAGGGTTTGACTTTATTACTTTTTTCTTGTGTATTTGAGATAGAAGTCTAATAATCTTCGATGATGGATGCTGATTTGGGTTTGATATTATAGGAAGAGTTTTCAATAAGGTGAATGCACTTGTTTTTTTTTTGAGACGTAGTCTCGCTCTGTCACCCAGGCTGTAGTGAAGTTGTGTGATCTCTGCTAACTGCAAACTCCACCTCCTGGGTTCAAGCGATTCCCCTGCCTCAGCCTCCTAGGTAGCTGGTATTACAGGCGCTCACCAGGACACCTGGCTATTTTTTGTATTTTTAGTAGAGACAGGGTTTCCCCACGTTGGCCAGGCTGGTCTCGAGCTCCTGACCTCAGGTGATTTGCCTGCCTCGGCCTCTCAAAGTGCTGGGAATACAGGTGTGAGCCACCGTGCCCGGCCTGTTTTTTTTTTTTTTTTTTTTTTTTTGGATACAGAGGCTTACTCTGTCGCCCAGGCTGGAGTGCAGTGGTGCGATCTCAGCTCACTGCCACCTCTGTCTCCCAGGTTCAAGCGATTCTCCTGTCTCAGCCTGCCGAGTAGCTGGGATTACAGGTGCCTGCCACCATGCCTGGCTAATTTTTGTATTTTAGTGGAGACAGGGTTTTGCCATGTTGGCCCAGCTGTTTTCGAGCTCCTGACTGAACTAAGTGATCTGCCCGCCTCAGTCTCCCAAAGTGCTGGGATTACAGGTGAGCCATCACACCTGGCCTGAATGAACTTGCTGATTGGCATTTTTATCCTTTCTGGTAGAGATTTATATGCATACTTCTGTAAGTAACTTATTTTCAGTAACCTTTAAGGCATTAGCACAATTTCTCCAATACTTATTGTATTGGCTTTGAGAAAGACTTGATGTGTTTTTGTTTTGCTCTTGTTACTGGAGTAGGAGTAAAATATTCTTAATTGCAAATCAAAGTCTGTTACAATCCTGGGAGCTTTTAATCATTGGGACCACTGTGTAATTTAAGTTCTTATTTTTAGCTGGAAATGCCAATTAATTGGTTATAGATGAGGAGAACCCTTCTTATGTAAATCTGAAGACATGAAAACTTGATATGGAACAAAATTTTAAGAATGATTTTGCCTGAGACATGTCAAATTTTGACTCTAATGAGGCTGTTTTCAGCTAGCTTTTCTACTCCCTGGCCCCACAGGGTATATTGTTGGTCGAATGGAATATCCTATGATTTTTTTCTGTTCTTTAGCAGAAGGTGGAAGTTTCCACAGATTCCCTTTCTCTCCTTTCACCTATCGCACAAGTATCATTTTCTTTACTGCTTTCCCCCTCACTTCCTTGCCCCTTGGGCTGCTGCTTTTCCTTGGGATCTGTATTCTGTTCTGCAGTTAGAAGCTTCCTTGGCATCCTATGTCAAGTAAAAAGGCCTGTAAAATCTTTGTTTTCCGTCACCACAACATGAGTAGATCTCTGTTTTGTTTTTATGGTACGTTTGCTACCCTTTATGGAATGATAAAAATTAGCATGATGGCTTTGGTTTATGTATTGGAGAGTTCAGTGATTGGTTTGGAAACAGTTGGGATAGCAGTCTACTTCCTTCCCTTTATTTTAACCATCTTACCAGATTGACAGGTTTTGTCAGATTTGTCTACGTTCTGTTTCAGACCATGTTTTAGCATCCTCTGATGGTTAAGAAGGAGGCCAAAAGTTGACCAAGTCTGTAGTACCTCAGGTCTATGTACATATTCTCATAAGGAGCAAGCAACCTAGATCCCTCCTTTGTGCTCCTATGAGAATCTAATGCCACCACTGATCTGACAGGAGGTGGAGCTCAGGTGGTAATGCTCGCTTGCCTGCTGTTCATCTCCCGCTGAGGTGGAACAGTTTCATCTTGAAACCATCCACCCACCTCTGACCCCTGTTCTGTGGAAAAATTGTCTTTTGTGAAACTGGTCCCTAGTGCCATAAAGGTTGGGGACTGCTATTTTAATGTATTATTTTAAGATTCTGATGACCTGAAAGCACCCTTAACAGACTATGTTCAATTCTACATTGTAAATAATTTAGGTGAATTTGCTTGTGTGACTGTAAAAAATGTACTTTTAAGGAGTTCAAGACCAGCCTGATCAACAAAGTGAGACCCCCATCTCTACCAAAAAAAAAAGCACTTTTATACATTTAAAATGTTTTAGTTATAATATGTATTAAATATACTGGGAAAAATTTAATGTTGATTTAAAATTAGAGTAGTAAGATAGCAAAGAATCATTTGGATTTTTAACTATCATTCTTAGGTATTTTATTTTTTCCTTCTAACAACATGATATAAAAATATGACCATTAAAAATGTGCAATTCGGCTGGGCGCGGTGGCTCACGCCTGTAATCCCAGCACTTTGGGAGGCTGAGGTGGGCGGATCATGAGGTCAGGAGATCAAGACCATCCTGGCTAACACGATGAAACCCCGTCTCTAATAAAAATATAAAAAATTAGCTGGGCGTGGTGGTGGGTGCCTGCAGTCCCGGCTACTTGGGAGGCTGAGGCAGGAGAACGGCGTGAACCTGGGAGGCGGAACTTGCAGTGAGCCGAGATGGTGCCACTGCACTCCAGCCTGGGCAACAGAGCAAGACTCCATCTCAATAAAAAAAAAAAAAATTATATAAAAAAAGTGCAATTCTAGATTTCAACCTGTATTTATTAAATTTTTGTCTTGGCTAAAATGCTAAATACAAAAACTTTACAGTACAGTTTACATAGACTGAACTAACATAAAATAGTTATTTTGATTTTACTAGGTCCATGGTGGAGCTTTTCTCATAGGTCTTATTTTAGAAGGGAACATGAGCTTTTGTTTTATTTTTTAATTTAAAATATAAGCTTTTTTTTTTTTTTTTTTTTTTTTTTGAGATGGAGTCTAGCTCTGTCACCCAGGCTGGAGTGCAGTGATGTGATCTTGGCTCACTGCAACCTCCACCCCCAGATTCAAGTGATTCTCCTGCCTCAGCCTCTTGAGTAGCTGGGATTACAGGCGCCTGCCACCATGCCTGGTTAATTTTTTGTATTTTTAGTAGAGATGAGGTTTCGCCATGTTGGCCAGGCTGGTCTTGAACTCCCTACCTTAGGTGATCCACCCGCCTCGGCCTCCCAAAGTACTGGGATTACAGGCATGAGCCACCATGCTTTTTAAGACTTATTTAAAAATGCTTAATTACTTTCTTAAGAGTTACATAGCTAGATAGACAAATTTGAGTGTTAGAGAATTGCTGCTAGGAAGAACAGTTTTGTGATTTGTATGTTTTTTTTAAGCCATCACTTTTATAATTCCATTTACTTTTTTCCTTTCCTTTGCTACCTCAGCGTTTCTCCTTCCTTAAGGTATGAATACATTATAATAAAACCCAATGTGTCTCTGTTTGTCTGTCTCTCATTCTGTTACAGACATACACACACATTTATTTGGAAAGTCAAGGCACAGTAAAGAAGAAAATGTACATGTTAGCATATGAAGAAAGGTTAGTGATAAGAATGAAGACTTGTAGCAGATTACCTTTTAAACTTTTATTGACAGATGGCATGTCAATTAGGAAATTGTATATATTTATTTTGGAATATTAGATATGCTATCAAATCCTAAAGTTTTTTTTTTTTTTTTTTTTTTGAGACGGAGTTTCGCTCTTGTTGCCCAGGCTGGAGTGCAACGGCGCAATCTCCGCTCACCGCAACCTCCGCCTCCCGGGTTCAAGCAATTCTCCTGCCTCAGCCTCCAGAGTATCGGGAATTACAGGCATGCACCACCACGCCCAGCTAATTTTGTGTTTTTAGTAGAGACAGGGTTTCTCCATGTTGAGGCTGGTCTCGAACTCCTGACCTCAGGTGATCCACCCGCCTTGGCCTCCCAAAGTGCTGGGATTACAGGCATGAGCCACTGCGCCCAGCCCTAAAGTTCTTTAGATCGCAAAAATTTTCTTATGTTTGGTTTATTTTTCTCTCTGATTGGATTTTAACAGGTTGAATGAAATTAGCTAGTTTTATTGGTAGGCCGTAGTGTGGTTGTTTGTGGTTTACTATCCTTATCTTCTGGTTCAGAAAGATTTGAACTAACTGCCCTTGAGCTGTTGGAGTTGGGGGTGGGCAGTAGAGGAAATTGGGCTTGTGGCTTGAATCAAGTGCCTTCAGAGGTTGGAAACAGCCTGGCATCATAGGAACTGAATAAATATTTGTTAAATAAATGAATAAATGAATGCATACATGAATAAAAACATCCCAGAAGTATTTCTGGTAGAAAGATGAGTATGACCATACAACTCTTCTTTTACATGTAAGTATCTTGAGAGTTCAGATGATAACTGGTCTCTAATTCTTACCCTATCGGCCATTGTAGTTTTTTTTTTTTTTTTTTTTTTAATAAAGACGGAGTACTCGCTGGCCCGGCGTGGTGGCTCACACCTGTGATCCCAGCAGTTTGGGAGGCCAAGGTGGGCGGATCACCTGAGGACAGGAGTTCGAGACCAGCCTGGCCAACATGGTGAAACCCTGTATCTACTAAAAAATACAAAAAGTTAGCCAGGTATGGTGGCGGGCACCTGTAATCCCAGCTACTCGGGAGGCTGAGGCAGGAGAATCACTTGAACCCAGAGGCAGAGGTTGCAGTGAACTGAGATCGTGCCACTGCACTACAGCCTAGGTGACAGAGCGAGACTCCATCTCAAAAAAAAAAAAAAAAAAAAGTGCTTGCTTTGTCACCCAGGCTGGCGTGCAGTGGCATGAACACAGCTCACTGCAGCCTCAACCTCCTGGGGTCAAGCATTCCATCTGCCTCAGCTTCCTCAGTAGCTGGGACTACAGGCATGCTCCATCACACCTGGCTAATTTTTGATTTTTTGTAGAGATGGGTTTTGCCATGTTGCCCAGGCCAGTCTTAAACTTCTGGCTTCAAGTGTTCTGCCTGCCTCAGCCTCCCAAATGCTGGGACTACAGGTGTGAGCCACTGCACCTGGCTAAAAACTTCACTTTTCTAATCTCTTATTTAATTTTGTGGTAGAAATATTTGAGTTTTATAATGTTTTTTCTTTTTCTTTTTGTTTTTTTCTTTGAGACAGGGTCTTGCTCTGTTGCCCAGGCTGGAGAACAGTGGCACAGTCACTGCTTACTGCAACCGTGACCTCCTGGGCTCAGGTGATCAGAAAGTTTTAAAGTGGAAAAATCATCAGACTGGATAATTCCTAGGAAATCATTTGGTGTACAGTTTTGTTCTCCCACTTTCCAGTTCTGCCCCTTTTGTGTAAATCCATAGATCACAGTGTAGGTTTTCAGATGATTTTCCCAGCTCAGTGAACTTACAGCTAAATTTGTTCCATTACATTCATAGTCTCCTGATTCACTTGGTTAAACTGATAAGCATTGCCCTACATTCTGTGGGTTCTTTGTTTACTTGTTGTCCTCTGTAGTTACTTGACCCATCTTAGTAATCTTCCTTTAATTCCTTCCAGAAGGGGAAATGTGGTGGTAAAAAATGCAAATTACAAGAGAAACTGGTATTTTTTATTCTATGGGTTTTTTTTTTTTTTTTGGCAAATACAAGTGAAATAAAATAAATCTCTGATAATCCTAGCATTCATTATATTTTTACAGGGAGTTTACTGACAGTTGAATGGTCTTCTTATTGTATTTAAATCCCATATTTACTGTAACCTTACATTGTTTCCTCTTGTTACACATATTTTATTTTGGATGATAACCTATTAAATAATCTAGTAGTTTTTAGTTCCCTCTAAACCTAGTTTTCAAGGGGCATTTTATTTTTTGAAGCTTTAAAGCCCATTTAAAACATTACATATTTTAATAGCTATATATTGATTTCCTTACAATGTACGTAAGTACTTTTAAAATTATAATTAAGCACATTTATTATAGAATGAGACTTAAGGAACAATTAATAACTGAAGTCCCAATTTCTTGAAGACCAGATCGATCATACTACTGTCTCTCATCTCTAGGTAGCCTTAATCTAGTGTGCAAGGTGGGTCTTCTATTTTTCTAGTTAGTTGGATGAAGAAAACTTGATGTTTTTTGGCTTGTACATTTATTATTTTTCATTGACTCCATAAGATGCTATTGTAAGATGCATCATTTTTTGTACAACCAAGAAACAGAAAACATTATTTATTAAACTATGAAACAGGTTTCTTATTTAGACTTTTTTTTTTTTTTTTTTTTTTTTGAGATGGAGTCTTGCTGTGTCTCCCCGGCTGGAGTGCAGTAGCATGATCTTGGCTCCCTGCAACCTCCGCCTCCCGGGTTCTCACCGTTCTCCTGCCTCAGCCTCCCAAGTAGCTGGGACTACAGGCGCCCGCCACCACCACGCCTGGCTAATTTTTTGTATTTTTAGTAGAGACAGGGTTTCACCATGTTAGCCAGGATGGTCTCGATCTCCTGACCTCGTGATCCACCTGCCTCGGCCTCCCAAAGTGCTGGGATTACAGGTGTGAGCCACTGCGCCCGGCCTAGACTTTTTTTTTTTTTTTTTTTTTTTTTTTTGTGATGGAGTCTTGTTTTGTTGCCCAGGCTGGAGTGCAATGGCATGATCTCGGCTCACTGCAACCTCCGCCTCCCAGGTTCAAGCAGTTCTCCTGCCTCAGCCTCCCGACTAGCTAGGAATATGGGCACGCACCAATTTTTGTATTTTTAGTAGAGACACAGTTTCGCCATGTTGGCTAGGCTGGTCTCGAACTCCTGACCTCAGGTGATCCACCCACCTCGGCCTCTTAAAGTACTGGGATTACAGGTGTGAGCCATGGCGCCTGGCCATCACTTAGACTTTTAAAAAGCATTTTATTTATTAATTGCAAACTACTTTCTATTATTTTAACATTTAATTTTTAAACTTGATTGTGTAGTCTTCTT
Source organism: Pongo pygmaeus (assembly GCF_028885625.2). Classification (NCBI taxonomy): domain Eukaryota; kingdom Metazoa; phylum Chordata; class Mammalia; order Primates; family Hominidae; genus Pongo; species Pongo pygmaeus. The sequence goes on along the minus strand of NC_072376.2, from coordinate 163,918,472 downwards.
TTTTTTTTTCAAGAGAGTTTCGCTCTTGTCGCCCAGACTGGAGTGCAATGGCGCAATCTTGGCTCACTGCAACCTCCTCCTCCCTGGTTCAAATAACTCTCCTGCCTCAGCCTCCCGAGTAGCTGAGACTACAGGCACCTGCCACCACACCCAGCTAATTTTTGTATTTTTTTTTTTTTAGTAGAGACGGGGTTTCACCATGTTGGCCAGGATGGTCTTAATCTCTTGACCTTGTGATCTGCCTGCGTCAGCCTCCCAAAGTGCCGGGATTATAGGTGGGAGCCACTGCGCCCGGCTGTCTTCTTTCTTTAGTATATTTGAGATAACACACTAGAAAGATCTTGAGAAGACATTAGATTGATTTAATGGTAGTGGTACCTACAGTTGAAAATGTTAACAGTAAGGAGGATCCAGAGTAAAGAAAACTACAGTGCTTCATTATCTGAAGAGTAATGATAATATGACTAATGAATGAATCTATATCACGAAGAAAAATTTACTTAGTTATCCTTTTTTTTTTTTTTTTTGCCAGATGGAGTCTTGCTCTGTCATCCAGGCTGGAGTGCAGTGGCGCCATCTCGGCTCATTGCAACCTCCGCCTCCTGGGTCTAAGCGATTCTCCTGCATCAGCCTCCTGAGTAGCTGGGATTACAGGTGCATACCACCACACCCAGCTAATTTTTTTTTTATTCCAATAAAATATGCTAGCAACAGTAGTCTCCAAAGTGGAGTGCTGACGATGATTCGGTAAAGTACATGCAAAAAATATTAGAATTTATATTCATTTTCTTTTTTCTTTTTTTTTTGAGACAGGGTCTCAGTTTGTTGCCCAGGCTGGAGTGCAGTAGTGTGATCTCAGCTCACTGCAGCCTTGACCTCCTGGGCTCAAGCAGTCTTCCTAGCTCAGCCTCCTGAGTAGCTGGGACCACAGGCATGTGCCACCACGCCCAGCCAGTTTTGTATTTTTAGTTGAGACAGGGTTTCACCATGTTGCACTGGCTGGTTTCGAACTCCTGAGCTCAAGCAATTCGCTTGCCTTGGTTTCCTAAATTGCTGGGATTATAGGTGTGGGTTACCATGCCTGGCCTATATTCATTTTTCTAGTGGATAATACAATAATTAAGATAAACTAAGCTTTACCTTGGTGCGCCTCATTCTATCAGATGGTCAGTTGAGGTTTATAGCTTGTATGACCTCTTGAGGAAGCCTGGAGTAGGTGATAATAGAAGCCTCTCTTAAGCATTTTCTTTTAGTTTTTTTTTTTTTTTTTTTTTTTTTTTTTGTGATGTGTTTACTTGTGTCTGGGTAAATGGGTTTAAATATTCTATTATTTTAAATAATAGACTTAAAAAAAATCTTGTGATGAGGTGAGGTGTGATCATGAAATCTATTTAAAGTGTAAAATTTTTGGAATACTCAAAGTTTCAGTAATTATAGTGACAATAGAGTACTTAAATCTGTAACTTTAAGATAGCCGTTTTTCTATTATAGAACTTCTGAATTTGTTTACTTTTTCTAAGTAATGGTCAGTGTGTATTTTTATAAATGAAACACATTTTAGCTATGAATAAGAAAGTTGCTTCTTTTTGAATGACATTTGTCCTATGAAAATGGGATGTTTGGAAAATTTACATTATTTTGTGACTTTGGTGCCGAAAAGTGTATGTCACTTATAAAGAAAGTGTCTGTATTTTAAAAAGCACTAGAAAAACTTGAGTAAATTTTTAAAATCCATTAATGTTTATTAAAGAGTCATAGTGAAATTTGAACTTACATTTTAAAAACAAAACAACAGCTTACGATAAGTTTGTAAGAAAAACTGGAAAATGATAACGGAATTTCAGCAAAGTCCATGAATCCCATCTTACAATTGGATTTACATATATTCTGAAGTATTCTTTTTTCTAATCTGTGTTTTGACATAAAGACTGAACTTAGACTAGATCTTCTCACTGCTGTATCATAAAATGTTTAAACCAAGATAAAAAAGTGTATTTATTTATTGACATTCCTCTCTCTTCAACAGTAATTTAAAGAAGAGAATGTAAAAGTTTTTTTTTTTTTTTTTTGGTATCGGCATAAACATTTTTAAAACTTAACTTTTCTGTTTACCTCAATTTCTTTTCTTTAAATTTTTAATTTTCATGGGTACATAGTAAGTATATGTATTTATAGGGTATATGAGATATTTTGATACAGGCATGCAATGTATAATAATCATATCAGGGTAAATGGGGCATTCATCACCTCAAGCATTTACCTTTGTTTTACAAACAATCCAATTATACTCTTTTGATTATTTTTAGAAGTACGATTAGGTTGACTATAGTTACCCTGTTGTGCTCTCAAATACTACTTCTTCTGCATTTTTTCTAACTACTTTTCTGAACTTGTTAATCATACCCACTTCCCCTAACCCCACTACCCTTCCAAGCCTCTGGTAACCATCCTTATACTCTTTATCTCGATGAGTTCAGTTGGTTTAATTTTTAGCTCTCATAAATAAGTGAGAACATGTGAAGCTTGTCTTTCTGTGCCTGGCTTATTTCACTTAACATAATGATCTCCAGTGCCATCATGTTTTGCAAATGACAGGATCTCTTTCTTATGGCTGAATAGTATGTGTATATGTACTACATTTTCTTTACCCATTCATCTGTTGATGGACACTTAGGTTGCTTCCAAATGTTGGCTATTGTGAAGTGCTGCAACAAATATGGGAATGCAGATGTCTCTTCAATATATAGATTTCCTTTCTTTTGGGTTTTTACCTAGTAGTGGGATTGCTGGATCATATGGTAGCTCTGTTTTTAATTTTTTGAGGAACCTCCAAAGTGTTCTTGTAGTGGTTATACAAATTTACATTCCCACCACCAATGTATGAGGGTTCCCTTTACTAAACATCTTTGTCAGCCTTTGTTATTACCTGTCTTTTGGATATAAGCTGTTATAACTGGGGTGAGATGATATCTCATTGTAGTTTTGATTTGCATTTCTTTGATGATCAATGATGTTGACAACACCTTTTGATATGCCTGTTTGCCATTTGTATGTCTTCTTTTGAGAAATATGTATTCAGGTCTTTTGCCCATTTTAAAATCAGAATATTAGATTTTTTCCTATAGAGTTGTTTGAACTCCTTATATATTCTGGTTATTAATCCCTTGCCAGATGGGTAGTTTGCAAATATTTTCTCCCTTTCTGTGGTTGTTTCTTCACTTTGTTGATTGTTTCTTTTGCTGTGCAGAAGCTTTTTAGTTACGTGATGTGATCCCATTTGTCCGTTTATGCTTTGGTTGCCTGTACTTGAGGGGTATTACTGAAGAAATCTTTGTCCAGACCTGGATTGTCTCCCCAATAATCTCTTTCAGTGGTTTTCTGGCTGGAGGTCTTAGATTTTAAGTCTTTATTCCATTTTGATTTTATTTTTGTATATGGTGAGAGATAGGGGTCTAGTTTCATTTTTTTGCATGTGGATATCCAACTTTCCCAGCACCATTTATTGAAGAGACTGTCTTTTCCCCAGTGTATTTTTTTTTTTTTTTTTTTTTTTGAGACGGAGTCTCAGTCTGTCACCCAGTCTGGAGTGCAGTGGCGCGATCTTGGCTCACTGCAAGCTCCGCCTCCCCGGTTCACGCCATTCTTCTGCCTTAGCCTCCCTAGTAGCTGGGGCTACAGGCGCCTGCCACCATGCCTGGCTAATTTTTTGTATTTTTAGTGGAGGTGGGGTTTCACCGTGTTAGCCAGGATGGTCTTGATCTCCTGACCTCATGATCCACCCACCTCGGCCTCCCAAAGTGCTGGCATAACAGGCGTGAGCCACCGTGTCCGGCCCCCAGTGTGTGTTCTTGGCACCTTTATTGGAATTGAGTTCACTGTAGTTGTATGGATTTGTTTCTGAGTTGTCTGTTCTGTTCTTCTGGTCTGTGTGTCTATTTTTGTTCTAGTATCATGCTGTTTTGGTTACTATAGCTGTGTGGTATAAATTGAAGTCAGGTAGTGTGATTCTTCCAGTTTTGTTCTTTTGCTCAGGAAAGCTTTGGCTATTCTGGGTCTTTTGTGGTTCCATATACATTTTAGATTTTTTTTTTTTGTTTTTTTTTTGAGAGGGTCTCACTCTGTCACCGAGACTGGAGTGCAATGGTATGATCTCAGCTCACTGCAGCCTCCACTTCCCAGGTTCAGGTGATTCTCCCACCTCAGCCTCCAGAGTAGCTGGGACTACAGGTGCATGCTAGCACACCTGGCTAATTTTTTTGTATTTTTAGTAGAGACAAGGTTTCACTATGTTGGCCAGGCTGGTCTCGAACTTCTGACCTTGTGATCTGCCCACCGCGGCCTCCCAAAGTGCTGGGATTACAGGCGTGAGCCACCGCGCCCAGCTAATTTTTTTTTTTCTTAATTTCTCTGAAGAATGTCATTAGTATTTTGATAGGGTTTGCATTGAATCTGTAGATTGCTTTGGGTACTATGGACATTTTAACAGTATTGATTCTTGCAATCCATGAACATGGAATATCTTTCCATTTTTTGGTGTCCTCTTCACTTGTTTTCACCAGTATTTTATTGTTTTCATTGTAGAGATCTTTTAATTCTTTGGTTAATTCCTAGGTATTTATTTGTAGCTATTTTAAATGGGATTACTTTTTTTGATTTCATGTTCAGATTGTTTGCTGTTGGCATATAGAAATACTACTGATTTTCATATGTTGATTTTGTATTCTACAACTTTACTGAATTAATCACTTCTAATAGTTTTTTGGTGGACTCTAGGTTTTTCCAAATATAAGATCATAACATACGCAAACAAGGGCAATTTGACTTCTTCCTTTCCAATTTGGATTCCCCTTCCCCTTCCCCTTCCTTTTCTCTCCGAGTTTCACTCTGTCACCCAAGTGCAGTGGCGTGATCTCGGCTCACTGCAACCTCCACCTCCCAGGTTCAAGTGATTCTCCTGCCTCAGCCCCCTCTCCCCTGGGCAGCTGGGACCACAAGCAAGTGCCACCACTCTTTATTTCTTTCTCTTGTCTGATTGCTCTAGCTATGGCTTCCAGTACTATGTTTAATAACAGTGGTGATAGTGGGCATCTTTGTTGTGTTCCAGATCTAGAGGAAAGACTTTCAGTTTTTCCCCCATCAGTATGATACTATCTGTGGTCTGTCATATATGGCTTTTATTATGTTGAGGTATGCCTCTTCTCTCCCTAGTTTTTTGAGGGTTTTTTTGGTCATGATGGGACACTGAATTTTGTCAAACGCTTTTTCAGCATCAGTTGAAATGATCTTGTTGTTTTTGTTCTCCATTCTGTTAATATGATGTATCATATTGATTGATTTGCATATGTTGAACCATCTTTGCATCCCTGGGATAAATCTCACTTGGTCATGATAAATGATCTTTTTCATGTGTTGTTAAATTCAGCTTGCTATTATAGTATTTTGTTGAGGATTTTCACATGAATATTCATCAGAGATACTGGTGTATAGTTTTCTTTTTTTGATATGTCTTTGTCTCTTTTGGTATCAGGGTAATACTGGCCATGTTGAATGAGTTTGGAAGTATTCCCTTCTCTATTTTTCAGAATAATTTGAGTAGGATTGGTATTAGTTCTTTAAATGTTTGTTAGAATCCAGCAGTAAAGCCATCAAGTCCTGGACTTTTCTTTACTGTGAGACACTTTATTATGGCTTCAATCTCATTACTTATTATTGGTCTGTTTAGACTTTGGATTTCTTCCTAGTTCAATATTGGTAGGTTGTATGTTTTCTGATTTAAGGTTACCATGAAGCTTGCAAATACTATCTTATAACTTATTATTTTAAACTGGTGACAGTTTAACACTGATTGCTTAAACAAAGAAGCAAAAAGAAAACTAATAAAAGCTCTACACTTTACCTTTATCTGCCTGCTTTTTAACTTTGTGTTGTTTCTGTTTATATTTTATTGTACTGTCTGTGTTCATCTTTTAGTCATTCTACTTAAGAGTAATTTATATGCCCAAGTTATGGTATTATTGTGTTTTTCTGTATACTTACTGTTGCCAATTAATTTTGTACTTTCAGATGATTTCTTGTTGCTTACTAACATCTGCTTCTTTTTGATTCAGGAACTAACTTCCTTTAGCATTTCTTGTAGGACGGGTCTGGTGATGAAACACCTCAGCTTTTGTTGTCTTGGAAGTCTTAATTTCTTCTTCATGTTTGAAGGATATTTTCACTGGATATAATATTCTAGGGTAAGAGTTTTTTTCCGTCTGCACCTTAAATATATTCATGCCATTCTCATATGGCTTTAAGGTTTCCACTGAAAAGTCAGCTGCCGGATGTATTGGAGCTCCATTGTATGTTATTTGTTTCTTTTCTCCTGCCCCTTTTAGGATCCTTATTCTTGATCTTTGGGAGTTTGATTATTAAATGCCTTGAGGTAGTCTTTGGGTTAAATCTGCTTGGTGTTCTGTATCCTTCTCGTACTTGAGTATTGATATCTTTCCCTAGGTTTGCAAAGTTCTCTGTTATTATCCCTTTGAATAGACTTTCTACCCCTATCTCTTTCTTCACTTCCTCTTTAAGGACAATAGCTCTTAGAGTTGTCCTTTTGAGGCTGTTTTCTAGGTCTTGTAGGCATGCTTCATTCTTTTGTATTCTTTTTTTTTGTTTTTGTCTCCTCTAAGTATGTATTTTCAAATAGGCTGTCTTCAAGCTTACTAATTCTTTCTTCTGTTTGATCAATTCTGTTAAGAGACTCTGATGCCTTCTTTAATATATGATTCATTTTTCAATTCTCAAATTTCTGCTTCTTTTTTAATATTTCATCTTTTTTGTTAAATTTATCCGATAGAATTCTAAATTCCTTCTTTGTGTTATCTTCAATTTCTTTGAGTTTCCTCAAAATAGCTATTTTGAATTCTGTGCCTAAAAGGCCACATGTCTCTGTTTCTCCAGGATTGGTCTCTGGTTCTTTATGTAGTTTTTTGGTGAGGTCATGTTTTCCTAGGAAGTGTTGATGCTTGTGGATGTTTGTCAGTGTCTGGACTTTTGTTGTAGTCTTCACAGTCTGGGCTTGTTTGTGCCCGTCTGTCTTGGGACGGCTTTCCAGGTATTTGAAGGGACTGGCTGTTGTGATCTAAGCTGTATCTGGATTAGGGGGCATCCCAAGCCTATAATGCTTTGGTTCTTGTAGACTCATAGAGGTACTGCCTTGGTGGTCTTGGACAAGATCTGGAAGAATTCTGTTGGTTACCAGGTGGAGACTCTTGTTTTCTTCCATTACTTTGTCCCAAACAAATGGTGTTGCTCTCTCTCTCTGTGCTGAACCACCTGGAGCTGGGTGTAGGGAGACACAAGCGCCTATGTGGCCACCACCACTGGGACTGTGCTGGGTCAGATCTGAAGCCAGCACAGCACTGGGTCTCACCCAAGGTCTGCTATAACCACTACCTGGCTACTCTCTATATTCACTCAAGGCCCTAGGGCTCTACCATCAGCAGTTGGCAAAGCCAGTAAGGCTTATGTCCTTCCCTTCAGGGTAGCGTGTTTCCTCAGGCCGTTGGCAGGTCTAGAGAGGCCATTCAGGAGCCAGGGAGTGGAATAAAAACTCTTAGAAATCTGACTGGTGCTCTATTCTGTGGCTAAGATGTTGCTCAAAGTCTTTCCTACTCTTCCCTCGTGTTTACATAGGTAGAGGAGCATCTCCCCCTAGCCACCACCACCACAGACCCATGGGGAATACTGCCAGGTTACTGCCAATGTTCACTTAAGGCCCAAGGACTCTTCAATTAGCTTGTGGTGAATGCTGCCAGGCCTGGGACTCACCCTTTTGGGCAGCAGGCTCTCTTCTGGCCCAGGGCATGTCCAGAAATGCTGTCCAAGAGCCAAAACCTAGAATCAGGGATCTCAGGAGCCCTCTTGGTGCTTTACACCACTGTGTCCGAGGTGATTCCTGAAGCCGGCACGTCTCAGAGTCTCACCCAAGGCCCATGGCTTACTACTTGGATGTTGCTTCTGGTTCTGCAGGGCCCAAGGGCTCTTCAGTCAGGAAGTGATGAATCCTGCCAGGATTGGATCATTCCCTTCAAGGCAGCGGGTTCCCTTCTGGCCCAATGTGTGTGTAGATATATTGCCCGAGCTACGACTTGGAATGGGGTCCTCATGACTGAGCTAGGACCTGGAATGGGGTCCTCATGACTGCCTGGTTTCCTATTTGATTGTAGCTGAGCCAGTATCCAAGATGCAAGACAAAGTCCTTTTAACTTTTCACTCTCCCCTCCTCAAGCTGATAGAAGGAGTCACTTCTGTTGTTGCAAGCTGCGCTGCCAGGAGTTGGAGAGGAGTGGCGCAAGTACTTCCTTAGCTGCCCCAGCTGGGGTCTTACCAGGTCACATGCCCCTCATGTCCACTGGCTCTGAGCCAGTGGACTCAGAGCACAGTGCTAGGACTTGCCTAGGAATTTCAGTCCTTGTGGCCTAGACTGCCCTTCAAGTTTATTTAGAGGCCCCAAGCACTTTAAGCCACGGTGGTGAGCCTTGTCAATACTGTTTCCTGCCACTGGGATGTGCAATTCTCTTCTGGCTAGGGCCGATCTTAATACTCTCTCTGTAGGTGGACGTTGGCTAATTTTAGTCTTTTTCTGTTTTCCGCTGTGACAGGGCAGCATTGTTCAATGCAGGGTCCCACAGTCACTGCACTCTCCCACTCCCAGGTGTGTAGGTGCTCCATGACACACAGCTGCTTTTGGGGGGAATAGGGTGGGGGTGATCTCAGCAATTCAAGACTGTCTTGTTTACCTTCTTCAGTGCTCCTTTCTGTGATACGAAGTTAAAACCAGGTACTGTGATTGCTCACCTTATTTTTGGTTTTTATGAAGGTGCTTTTTTGTGGACATGGTTGTTAAATTTGTTGTTTCTGTCGCGGGGATGATCAGTGAAGGCTTGTATTTGGCCATCTTTCTCTGTCCTCTAATTTCTTTTAAAAAAAAACTTAATAAAGATTAGTAACATATATAACATATTAGATTAAATAACAGATTAGTATTCAGTAACCCATATATAATTTATACATTAATATATCTGTGATCTGACTACTTAATTTTTTGCCAGTAGGAGTATGTAATTAACTGTTTGGAAATCATTTATCCAGAGGATGAATTACTTCTTTTGTGCTATTTGAGCTCTGCATCATTAGTGAAATGTATTTGTTTGGGGGACAGCTCTTCTGTTAGCTTGTATGACGTGTGAGTTTATGGTGAGGCTATATTAGAAGTAATTTATATGTTTCAACAAATTTGTCTAGTCAGTCAAATATTTTTCTGCCTCAGTCTCTTTCCACTCTCCTTTTTGTTCTTTTTTTTTTTTTTCAAGATGGAGTTTCACTCTGTCACCCAAGCTGGAGTGCAGTGGCACAATCTTGGCTCACTGCAACCTCTGCCTCCCAGGTTCAGACGATTCTCCTGCCTCAGCCTCCTGAGTAGCTGGGATTACAGGTGTGTGCCGCCACGCCCAGCTAATTTTTTATTTTATTTTTTTGTTTTTAATAGAGATGGGGTTTCACTGTGTTGGCCAGGCTGGTCTCAAACTCCTTACATCAAGCAGTCTGCCCACTTTGGCCTCCCAAAGTGTTGGGATTACAGGCATGAGCCACTGTGCCCAGCCTCTACTCTCCTTTTTGGAACTCCAGTGGCATATATGTTAGACTTTTGGATACTGTCCCATATTTCCATTAGATTATTCATTTTTTTCAATCTTACCTCTTCATTTTTCAGGTTAAATAATTTATATTGAGTTCTTTTTATATTCATTGATTATTTTTTCTGTCATCTCCATTCTGCTAATGTGCCCATCTAGGCTTAATAGGTTTTTTACTTCTTAATATTTCTTAATAGATTTTTTACTTCTCAATTTTCTCCATTGAATACTTCTATTCTGTCTTTCCATTCATTTCATTTTTCTTTACCTTTTCTTTTTTGTTTTCTTTCTTTCTTTTTTTTTTTTTTTTGAGATAGAGTCTCACAGTCTCACTCTGTCACCTAGGCTGAAGTGCAGTGGTGCAATCTGGGCTCACTGCAAGCTCCGCCTCCCGGGTTCAAGGGATTCTCCTGCCTCAGCCTCCTGAGTAGCTGGGATTACAGGCATGTACCACCACACCCAGCTAATTTTTGTATTTTTAAGATGGGGTTTCACGACGTTGGCCAGGCTGGTCTCTAACTCTTGGCCTCAAGTGATCCCACCCGCCTTGGCTTCCCAAAGTATTGGGATTACAGGCGTGAGGCACTGTGCCCGGCTACTTTACCTTTATCTTTACCTCCTGAAGCATAGTTATAATATTAATAGCTGCTTTAAACTCTTTCCATGGTAATTCCAACATCTGATTAGTAGAGATTTGTTTTTATCTGTTTATTGTTGTTTCTCTTGAAATTCATAGTTTTTTGATTTTTTTGTATGTGAAGTAATTTCTGGATTGTATTCCTGATTTTGTGAAAGTTATGTTGGTAGACTCTGAGCTGTGTTATATTTCTTGGAGAAGGCTGATTTATTTTGTTTGTTTAGCAGGTGATCAACCTGATTAGGGTCAGACCACAAGTTTTGGCCTGCTTTCTATATGTAGTGGTTTCAATATCAGTTCAGTTTTCAAAAGCTTTGCCTTGCTTTTTTTTTGGGTTTGTCCTGTGCATATGCCACTCAGGGGCTAGTCTGAGATTTGAGTTCGATTCTCAAAGCTTTTACTTTTCTGGTTTGGGTCTGTCATATGCTTTGCACAGGGATGAGTCTCGTGTTGGTTCATAGAGAACTTTTCTTCTCTCCATGACTTTCCTGCCCTCTCCTGCCTTTTCCCAGTTTGTCTGGCTTGAAAGACAAGGTTTCTGTCAGCATTGTAGCCACCCCTTCTATTTATCTGCTGTACAATTCTTTCAAGGCAGAGTCAAAGCTTGTTTTTAAATATTGCAGTGGTAGATATAGTGTAGCCTTTATTCTAGTCCTTGTTTAGTTGTACAACTAAAGCTTAGTCCAAAGCTTTGGATGTTTGAGATCTTTCCACTTTGAATAGAATTCAGACCTCTCAGCCCTGTGTGACCTGTAGAATTTTTCAGCTTACAGCAATCTCGGTAGTTGTTCTTCTCTTGATGGTGTTCTGATTCTCACCCAATGCCCATGTAGTTTAGTATTCATCCAAATACTCAAAGGGACCACTACTAAGATTTCTAGAGCAATTTCTCAGGTAACCTTCTTCTCTGGTACTCCTTGAATTCCAGCCATCTCATCCTCCCTGAACTCTGATCTGTGTCTCTTCAACTCATTAGAATGATGGTTGTCTCAACTCAATGGTTTCATTGTCTCAAGGTGTCACTGAGTTGAGACCTTGTTTGTTTTTGTGCTTTCAGTGATCACAGTCCAAAGAATTGTTTTATGTATTTTGTTTAGTTTTCCACTTTATGGTGAGAGATTAAATCTGGTGTCCATTACCCTTTTATAGCCAGTGGCAGTACTTTGCATACTGTACTCATTGTTATTTTGCCTGCTGAACATGAATATTTTTGTGAATCAGTGAGCCTTTACATAATAGCTGCTTGATTAATGCGTGTTGATAGATTCATTTGCAGTGATGCATTCTTGTGTTGTGCTCTTTTAAACTTTACTGCACTGCTGATGCTCAAGTTTCTTTTGCTTTTTACTTTTTGTGGAGGCAGGGTCTCGCTGTTTTGCCCAGGCTGGTCTTGAATTCCTGGGCTGAAGTGATCTTCTCGCTTCAGCCTCCCGAAGTGCTGGGGTTACAGGCACGAGCCACCATGACTGGTCATGAGTTGGTTTCTTTAAAGAGAATCAACAGCCTAACTGGCAAAAATCCACACAAGTTTTTATTTAGACATCCTTTTATCTTATATGTAATCACATAGTTATTAGAACAGAATTATTAGAAGATTTTACTCTATATTGTACACATTTGATTCTATACATTATGCTTCTTTTGAAATATTAATGTAGAACAAGATTGGACTTGATAACTAGACTGATTAATATCATTTAAAAAATTTTAATTTTAGGCCAGGCACGGTGGCTCACGCCTGTAATACCAGCACTTTGGGAGGCTGAGGCGGGCAGATCACCTGAGGTCAGGAGTTTGAGACCAGCCTGACCAACATGGAGAAACCCCGTCTCTACTAAAAATACAAAATTAGCCGGGCGTGGTGGCGCATGCCTGTAATCCCAGCTACTCGGGAGGCTGAGGCAGGAGAATCGCTTGAACCTGGGAGGCGGAGGTTGCAGTGAGCTGAGATCATGCCATTGCACTCCAGCCTGGGCAACAAGAGCGAAACTTTGTCTCCAAAAACAAACAAACAGACAGACAAAAGATTTAATTTTAAAAATAGAGATAGGGTCTCACTCTGTTGCCCAGGCTGGTCTTGAACTCCTGGCCTCAAGTGATCCTCCTTCCTTGGCTTCCCAAAGTGCTAGGATTACAGGTGCCCGTCACCAGGCCCGGCCAAGACTAATTATTGATAGTTTTTTTTTTAAAGGACAATTTTTGTTCTCAAAGTTTGCCATTTCTTCTAACACTATAAGAAGATACTTGATCTAACTATTAATTTACAGAAAGTGAGTTCATGTAATCTGAACCAAGAGAGAATGTGACACTGAAGTGCTTCAGTGAGTGTATGTTGCTACTGGATGAAATTTCAGGCAGGAAATAACTGCATTGTTTAGTATCAGATAGTTCAGTTAATATATTCCACTTGATTGCCTTTAGAAAATAAACTTTTAAATGAAGAGCCAGGAACCTGGCAAAGATTGCTTTAGTCTGAAAGTAGTACATGTTTTTCTTTGAATGGGAAATGCCTTTCCTTTTAAATGCACACCATTAGAGGAAATGTGAAATACGTTTTTTTAAGCATTTCTTCTGACTTTTAAAAATTGATAGGTAATATTTTACATATTTATGGGGTACATGTGATATTTTGTTACATGCATAGAATGTATAATGATCAAGTCAGGGTTTTTAAAATGGAAAATCTGTTAGTCACTATGAGAAAGAGTTGATTTATGTTACTTTCAGATTTGCCAAATCTATCTAAAATCCTGTTTTTTCTTGTTAAGTACTATTGTATTGTATTTTATTTTTTAAACAGTTTTGGATTTTGCTTCTATTCACCTCTTCTACAGAGTTTGTTTTATGAGAATCATTTTACATCTCCTCCCCTTATATTTGTTGAAGCTATTTAAATACTGGCTTAAATAGTATATCTGTTTGTTTAAAACCCTTGTTAACTTTTTAGGATATATGTGCAAAATTTGAAATTTTAAAAGAAAGCTTTATGATTAATCCTTTACTAAGTAACTTGGCTTTTTAAAGCTCTTGCAAAGGCTGGTTTTACATATATTACTTCAAATGCCCATGAGATGGTGCTCATTAGTTTCATTTTTGTAGCATTGATTTTTTTGGTAAGGTGCTTGTAAGAGAATCTATAAATATATTGTGCTGTAAATTTCTAATTATTTTCTCAGTAGTTATGGAATGGAGGTACATTATGCTGGCATACATTTACGCATTTTGTCTATGGCAGTGATAGTCTTACAAAATGTATTTCTTAGGTAATAAGATTTGAAAGTTGAAATTACATTTTGAACTATGGGCTGCAAAATGGATGTTATGTTAACAGGCACGAAAACAACGTGAATCTCCTTGTATATCTGCATCAGAGCTCTTAGGTGACCAGGTGCATTGTAAATGGTCAATAATATTTTGAAAGGAAATCTTTTTTTCCGAGCAGTGAGTCTCAACAGTTGGCTTAAAATATTCAGTACACTGTGCTGTGAACAGATATGCAGTCATCCAGGCTTTGTTGTTCCATTTATAGAGCATAGGCAGAGTACATTTAACATAATTCTGAAGGATCCTAGGATTTTCAGAATGGTTTGTGAGCATTGCCTTCAACTTAGTCACCAGCTGCATTAGCCCCTAACAGTAGAGTCTGCCTGTTCTATGAAGCTTTGAAACCAGGCATTGATTTCTTATCTGTATCTAGGAAAGTCCTAGATGGCATCTTCTTGCAATAGAAGGCTGTTTTGTCTACATTAAAAATCTATTGTGTAGCCACCTTTATCAGTTATCTCAGGTAGATCTTCTGGATAATTTGCTGTACCTTCTCCATTAGTACCTGAAGCTTCATCTTGCATTTTGTGTTATGAAGACTGTTTCTTTCCTTAAGCCCCTGCTGGCTTCCACCTTTTCTTCTATGGCTTACTCGCCTCTCCCAGACTTCATAAAATTGAAGAGAGTTAGGGCTTTGCACTGGATTAGGCTTTGGCCTAAGGGAATGTTGTGACTGATTTGATCTATCCAGACCACTACAACTTTCTCCGTATCAGCCATAAAGCTGTTTTGCTTACGTTTAATTTCCTTCAAGAACTTTCCCTTTGCATTCACACTTGGATTTTGGCACAAGAGGCCTAGCTTTTGGCCTATTTCAACCTTTGACGTAGGCCTTCCTGTGCTTTAATCATTTCTAGTTTTTTACTTAAAATGAGAGATGTGCGGCTGGGCACAGTGGCTCATGCCTGTGATCCCAGCACTTTGGAAGGCTGAGGTGGGTGATCACTTGAGGTCAGGAGTTCGAGACTAGCCTGGCCAACATGGTGAAGCCCCATCCCTACTAAAATACAAAAATTAGCCGGACATGGTGGCAGGTGCCTGTAATCCCAGCTACTCGGGAGGCTGAGGCAGGAGAATCGCTTGAACCTGGGAGGTGGAGGTTGCAGTAAACCGAAATTGCGCCACTGCACTCCAGCCTGGGCGACAGAGTAAGACTCTGTCTCAAAAAAAAAAAAAAAAAAAGATGTGCAAGTCTTCCTTTCACTTGAACACTTAGAGGCCATTGTAGGTTTATTAATTGGCCGAATTTCAATGTTGTGTCTCAGGTAATAGGGTGGCCCAAAGAGAGGAAGAGAGATGGGGGAATAGTCTGTTGGTAGGGCTATAGAACACATACCACATTTATTGATTAAGTTCACTATCTTATATGGACATGGTTTATGATACCCCAGAACAGTTACAGTAGTAACATCAAAGATCACTGATCACAGATCATCATAACAAATATAATAATAATGAAAAAGTTGGAAATATTGTGAGATTTACCAAAATGTGACACAGAAACACAAAGCAAGCACATGCTGTTGGAAAAATGGTGCCAATGGACCTGCTGGATGCAGGGCTGCCACAAACCTTCAATTCTTAAAAAATGCTGTATCTGCAAAGAACAATAACATGAAGTGCGTTAAAATGATGTATGTTTGTACTTGGATGGGAGACTAAAAATTCAAAGCAGTATCTATGAACTGAGCATATTTTGCAATGGACAAGTTTTATCTGGAAATGTCGTTTTGTAGAAGTGGGGCTAGAGCTAAACTTTGAATTTTAAGGAGGGAGAGCAAAGGCAAGGGAGTAGAATATTAAAACTCCTTCTGGATATAATAAATAGTCTGGACTGGATTGTATAGGGACAACATAGGAATTGAGACTTCTTGACATTTTGCATTGTTGCCCAAGTGATTAAAATTTTATTCTGTAGGTGATGAGGAGCCATGATGATTTTTGTTCAGGGGTTATTACATAGTTAAAATGGTCTTGGGAAGCTTGAGGTAGTGGTAATAACGTGCTATCATTAGAGTTCTGAATTAAATTGGAGTTATTTTTCAAGGAGGAATTTTTTTTAAGTCCTTAATGTGTTAATGGATTTTAAACTACTATTTAAAACAAATTAAATTTGACTTTTATTAAAAATCAGTATTTACTTGATATTTTAAGTTTATGGAGTGAATAGTAGATCTCAAATAACTAATAAGAGATAGTGAAGGCTTATGTTTCTATGTTGTTTAGATTTCAAGGCCATGAGGTTGTCTCTGGGCCTCAGCCTGGGATTCCTGATGACAAGACACTGAGGAAGACATTTAAATATTAATTCTTACCAAAGCTGCCTTGTTTCAGCCCTATTTTTTGAACTTCCATTTGTTTATGCTGATGGATGACATGCAATAGTAATAGATGTTTTGAGAAATACAGGCTGCAGTGTGCTCTTGTTTGGGAAAAATCTGTTAACTCAGCCAAATGCTTAAACTAGCACTGTTTACCTTCTTGGTTTTATAATATAAAAAATTATCTAGAAAGAATCCTGATTTGCCTTTTAGTTAATTTGAATAATTAAGAATGAACTAACGGCCAGGCGTGGTGGCTCACGCCTGTAATCCCAGCACTCTGGGAGGCCGAAGCGGGTGGATCATGAGGTTGAGAGATCGAGACCATCCTGGCTAACATGGTGAAACCCCGTCTCTACCAAAAATTACCAAAAAAAAAAAAAAAAAAAAAAAATTAGCTCGGTGTGGTGGTGGGCACCTGTAGTCCCAGCTACCTGGGAGGCTGAGGCAGGAGAATGGCATGAACCTGGGAGGCAGAGCTTGCAGTGAGTCAAGATCGTGCCACTGCACTCCAGCCTGGGCGACAGAACGAGATTCCGTCTCAAAAAAAAAAAAAAAAAAAAGAATGAACTAGCAATACAAAACAAGCAGTAAGATGTAGCACTTAAGAGAATGAGCTACAAATATACCACTTGGGTATTTTGCTTTTAATGCATTTGTCTCATAAGCTGCTGATTCACTTCTTTTCTACCACCTTCCACTACAGTCTCCAGTATGTACTTCCCTTTCTCCGGGGGCAAAATTTCACATAATACCATAGTCAAAAACGAAAATGAAGATGGATCATGTACAAAACACTATCTTTATTGATATTAACATGTTATTTGGGGTATCTCATCCAGTACCTGTGGGATGGTATTGTTTCTGGTCTGTCAAATATATGACTTTGAAACATTTTAACACAGGTCAAAAATAAGAATATATTTAATGAAATCTCTCTCTATGACCTCTTTTCTCCTTGTTTCCAGCATACATTATCCCTTGCTAATCTCTCTCCTTCAGTTAATTTAGTCACTGCTTAAGAAAACCTAGGTCAGGCCCAGTGGCTCACACATGTAACATCAACACTTTGCAAGGCCGAGGTGGAAGGACTGTTTGAGCCCAGGAGTTCGAAACCAACCTGGACAACTTGGTGAAACCCCATCTGTATTAACAACAACAAAAAAAATTAGCTGGGCATGGTATGTGCCTATAGTCCCAGCTACTTAGGAGGCTGAGGCGGGAGGATCCCTTGAGCCCAGGAGGTTGTGGCTACAGTGAGCTGTGTTGACGCCGCTGCAGTCTGCCACCTGGACAACAGAGTGAGACCCTGTCTCAAATAAATAGATAGGTAGATGGATGAATGATTGATATATAGACGATAGAGAGAAAACCTGAAAAGTATTATTAGCAGCTCATGTATCCTTCTAAATTTTCTTTAGGCTTTTATAAACTAATATAAATACTTGTATGTTTCACTTGTTCGTTGTACAAAAGGTGGCATGCTGTACCCCTTGTTCTACATGTTGCTTTTCTTTGCTGATAATTTTTCTTATTTGTCTTTCTAAAGCATTTTATATAGAGCTTCTGTATTTTTAAAAGAGCTATATAAGTATTCTGTTGCGTAGATGAACCATGGTTGTCTTGACCCCTGTTTACTGGGTTGTTTCCAGTATTTTGTTATTACTAATAATACTTCAGTAAATAATCTTTACATATACTAGTTCATACTTAATGTAATTGTATCTATAGGATAGATTCTTAGAGATATAATTGCTGGGTCAAAGGTTTTATTCCTTTAAAATTTGGTTTATATTGCCAAACTGCCTTCCCAGGGATTATATTAATTTATTCTCCCTCCAGAACTCTATGAAAGTGCCTCTGTAGCATCTCCAACAATATTAGCAACTGTGGTTTTTGCCAGTCTAATAGGTGAAAAAGTGATGATTAATCAGAATTTAAATTTACATTTCGCTTATGACTAAGGTTGACCATATTTTCTTTGAATTATCCATTTGTATCCTTTGCTCACTTTTAAATTCATTGTTGAATAACATGTTACTTTGCCCCTTTTTATATTGAGTTACTGAGGTTTTTATTATCATTTTCTAGAAGCTTATTTTAAAGGGATTGATTTGACTTGGCTAGTGGTATTTTTTTTTTTTTTTAAATAAAAGGCTTTTTATTTTATTTTATTTATTTTTATTTCTTTTAAATTTTATTTATTTTTTTTTCCAGACAAAGTCTGGCTCTGTCACCCAGGCTGGAGTACAGTGTGGTATGATATCGGCTCACTGCAACCTCTGCTTACTGGGTTCAAGCAATTCTCCTGCCTCAGCCTCCCAAGTAGCTGGGATTATAGGCACACGCCACCACGCCTGGCTAATTTTTGTATTTTTAGTAGAGACAGGGTTTTACCATGTTGGTCAGGCTGGTCTCGAACTCCTGACCTCAAGTGATCTGTCCGCCTCAGCCTCCCAAAGTGCTGGGATTACAGGTGCGAGCCAGTGTGCCCAGCCAAAAGCTTTTTA